>NC_073709.1:26740744-26813244 GCF_023634085.1 Falco cherrug
TTGGCGTTAACAATACTCTTGCAACATTTAAGAGGGAAATACTGCTTGTCCACTAGATAGGAACTCTTTAAAATTCAGGCATAGGTCTTAAACTGAAGTTGAGTTTCAAGTTTTGTCCCATTTATCCATCGAACATACTGGCTCATTCCGCTTGATTTTTGCTAACATTTTGTAGCAAATAGCCAGCATTTCTTTCTTCTATAAAATATGCTCTGATGGCCTAAGTTATGACTGTCTGCTCTTCGAGCTAGTCTGAAATTGTACCTTGTCCATGGCCAAGTGTCTCTTCAATCCTGCTTTGTGCTGTCACAGCAGGAACAGAGGCTGAATGCACAAGGTTTAGGTGATTTGGCTGCTGACAGCAATCTCAATGGTATCAGGCCAGCTTCTTCCCTTCACAGCTATGTTCACAAGCACCATTCTCTGTTCTCAGGGTTGACAACATTTTACAGTTAGTTTATGACTTCACACTCTTTTCAAAGAAGTAAGAAGTCGTTACTCCTACACCACACCAAGCCTCTACAACCTCTTCCTCCCATTGCAGATGATGTAAAATTTCAATGTAATAAAAAGATCTTTTGGATGGATGAAATTAAAGTGTGATGTTTTAAAAAGAAAGGGAGAAACATAAGGGTCCAAAGTGCTACTGCAGTGATGCAGAGGCCCGAGGCTGACTTCTGTTATAGTAGTACACAACAGGAGAAATCCATACGAGTCAGAGGATACACTGTGGAACTCTAAGAATCAGCATCATGAAGACCAAAGTCAGTCTTACTAGGCAGTTGTTGACGGGACTAATTGAAAAACTACAACCCAAAACATAATCCAATAATAATAATAACAACAACAACAACAACAACAACAAGAACCACCAGATATTAAATGTTATCTAAACTAGAGAAAATAATGCAAGGAAAAAAAATGAGGTCATACGTTTGGACTAAAATGTAGGGTTTAGTCTATTCTTTTTTTTTTAAAGGGTCTTAGTTTTCTTTTTGTAATAAAAGTATCACAAAAATGGAAGGAGGCAAAACTAAGGGCATCCAGAATGATACAAGGGCTCAAGGGTCTTATAAATTCCGGAAGGTTAGAAAAAGCAGGTCTGTATTGTTTAGAAAAGAGGATCTTATGAGGGACTTCAATGAGATACACAAAACTCTAAAGGGACCAAGGAAGAGAGATGCAGCAATGCTGTTTGAGCTAGTGTCAAATGCAAGCTCAAGGGGACACAAAATTATGCCAGAGAAAAGCCTGACAATGAAACTCTCTAGGTGGAAATATCTTATACTAAGAGCAAAATACTGAAGATTGCTATGACTGCAAATACTTTAAATACTTAAAGAAAACCAACAAAACCAAACACCAAAAAACTTGGGAAAGTGATGTTGGATGAAATAAATAAATCTGTAAATGTAAAGACTCAAATCAAAGTTTGAGTCATGGTGTTATTTTAGCTTCACAGGAAGATGTGACCCAGAATTGAGTTTTTCCCTCTCAATTTGGTAAGAAATTAACAGTGGACAGTAGAATGTCCTTTGAACTTGGAGTCTCAACACCCTACGACATCATTTCACCCCCAGCATGCTCCATCCAGTAATCAAGTCAAAATGCAGTAACTCAATGAAACACCAGACTAGGAGAATTAATTGCAACGTCAATCGCTGGCTGGCCCTTCAGATTCTCCCCTGTTTTAAATTGTCACCTCATTACTCAGCTGCACACTGCCTCACAGCTGATCCACCCATCACCTTCCCGCTCTGGCACCAGCTGGGTCATGGGACACTCAGTGGGCACCCTCCTCCTCCTCCCCTCTTCCTCCCCGAAAGGGAAACAGGCTGCTGTCACACAGCAGAATATGCCACCAGTATCTATCCCCCTGGATGTGCAGCATGACACTGGTACCCCTGGCAGAGGAATTACGAGCTGTGAGCAACCTTGCATGCCAGTTCACCAGGAACCTGAGCAGGCAGGAGAACAGGGAAGCCACATCATAAACATCAAACCCTCCAACAACTCTCGGGCAAAAATTGTGTTAAACCAAACTGAATTATGAGCGAGACATCAGCACCTGAAGGCCAAAAATCCTCACAGAGTCTCACATCATCCCCCAATGAAGCTATTCTGAGCACACAATTACTCCTAACCCTTCCTGCAGTGAAACCATCAGGAAACATAAACAAATAAAATCAAGAGTATTTGTAAAAATAAGTTTAATCCAAACTGGATTAATCATATTCAATCAAGTGGCATCGCCACAGGTTAGAGTGGAGGCTGACAGGGACCCTGATTGTTGTGTGAATCCTTACACTTCCCAAGAACTGACTTTCCAGGGAACTGCAGATACTGCCTTAAGGTGATGTTATGGGCATTAACAGCAACTTTCAGAACACCATAAATATGCCTTCAAATACCTGTTTATCCTTACCTAAAACTATTCTAACACTTCATCAAAGAAAAGGTATTTATTGGTATTTCTGGAATGAAAATTAAGTGCCATGGTCCACCTTGCAACCCCAAATGTGCCTAAACTAACAAAAAAAAAAAAATTTGGGGAGCTAGAAATTTGAACTTTCACATATATACGTGATGAGAAAAGATAACACATAACAGAGGTAAACTTAGCATCTATTCAGTACCAGGTTTCCAAGAAAACGGCATCTCAAGATGTAGTGTGAGAGGATATTTTACATCCAATTAGGCAGGGAAGCCAAGCTGAATGGGTTAAAATTTGCCACCGATCCCAAGTAAGTGATTTTCTTAACCCCTTAAGGGTTCAACCTGCACTGGGAGGAAAAAGCAATTATGCAATGAATAGAAGGGAAAATATTTCCCAAACTGGTTTGTCTGCAACAAGGTATGGATCCCTCAGTGGTCCGCAGGGAACAGCTGAGCTCCCCGGCTTATTCTTTGACCACACCCGAAATAAAAACTAAAGGATATTTCGGGGAATAGGAAAACACAACAGCTCAGATAATGTCCCAGGCAGTATATTCATTACAGGCTCATCAGAGTGGATGCCTGCAATAGGAAGATTAAATACCCATTTACCAGCATCAGAGGAGAGTTTGGTTTTATAATGTATTGTCCCCTATTCCCCGTGAGGCTGCTTTGTTTGATAAAATGCTGAGTGTGGTGTAAAAATATCCCTCTCTGTGTAATTTGCACTCCTCTCCATTTAAAGCTATTCTTGCTGCAAACGAGAATTGAAAGCTGCTAAAATTAAGTGGTGTCAGTTCTCAATGACACTTTAATGATAGAGCGCTCAGCAAATGAGATGAGAATGAATTCCAGCTTCTCTGCTAAAGATAGTAACCAGCACTAAACAGTATAATGCTCCAACTGGGCTACACTTCACCTGCTTCATTCATATTTAGTAGAACTGAAATAGGGAAACTATAATTAAAATGGTCATAAAATGAAAAATGCTAATTTCTAATAGAGATGGCAGGAAACAACTGAAGCTTGTGAAGTCACAGCACAGCCCTTCTTTGTCACATCTGCACTGCCACAGGGGCCGTCGCGGGCTGACCACCGGGCTGGTGTGGGGCTGTGGCGTCTTCTCACTGCGGAAACTGCCGCTCCCAGCAAGTTCCGTATGAACCTGCTGAACTCACCCAGGCAAAGGAAAAATGAAGACTGGGAAATCCTGCATGGGTTTGGGCTAAATGAAACTACTGCTGCAGAAAAAGCATTCAAGGAAATAAAAATGAACCAAAAAACAAACCCAACACATAAACACTTTCTTTCCGTCAATGCTATTATAATTGGACCTTCAAGGACGTCCACCCAACCTCCCGCACAGATCATGCCTGTAGCTTCACTACTGCTAACAAATGACAACTTCAAAGTATGTCGGCTGAGTGCTGTCACTTCTGTGCCCCCCTCGTACCCCTTTTGGTGTTGCAAAGGTGTTTTATAATGGGACAATTATTCTCTGAAAACAAGTTCTTTTGCTCAGGGCTTCTGAGCACGGCACAGCAACGGGAGGCTGTGGTGCAGGGGGAAACGTGAGCGTGTGACATTGTGTACAAAGATCCCGGTGTTGCTTGAAATTCATACAGTGCCTGGGCAGAGCCACCACTGCCTTTCCTTCTGCCCCATAAAGCATGGGCTCACACTCTGCGTTTACAGTTCTTTCTACAGACTGTCAGGAAAGAGAAGTAGATTGTTTCCAGCCCTTGACAAAAACTGAGTTATTTTTGTATAATGCTATGCCATTCAGTTGGATAACCAAATCTGTCAAACATGTGAATGGAAGGTAAATATTAAGGCATGCAGCATATTAAAAGCAGTCATTATGGAGAGAGAAGTATTTATTACTACATGAAGTTTTCAGTGGGCTTACAATTATGAAAGCCATCTTGTAATAAGGTGAGTTAAGGTTTCGAAATTCATTGCAAGTATTTGCAGAATGTTCTGTACGACTAAAATGGAGATGGGCTCATTTGTGATGGCTGACAATAAAATCTTTATACCTCATAGTAACGTCGGGTTTTCTTTACAAATACAGTATATTTGATGTATAGGTGATCCTGCAAATATTTTATAAAGTTTTAAAATGAAGTGCTGGCACTATTTTCCCACCCTTATCTTGATGAAACCAGACTGCATTTGTACCCTGAATGATTACCTACAAATACTTCTTCCAACATCTTCTAACAGATAATGCACCAAAGAGAATTCCTTATTTCTCAGTTTTGTACGATAAAAAAAAAAAAAAAGGCTTTTGCATTTGCACATAACAGAACACATCCAAAGCTGTGTAAATGTCTAGGAGTTGTAAAACCGGTGGCCTAATGGGCTGAGTGCAGGTGAAATGGTCATGAGTGCATAAGAACAGCAATTCCTCACACATCTCTGCTTTTCTTCCCGTATGATGATCCTACCCTGACTGTACGAGTACTAACTCGACAACAGCTGTCAAGAGCCTCTTAAAACAAGCTATCTTGACTATTGTTGCCACTATTTGCAGATCTGATAGCACTGTATATGTTTTTTTACACAACATATTTTTGTGTCTTCTGTTATGTACATAGCTCAAAATGTGTATTCTTTCTGCAAAGATTATGGGACTTTGTTCATTTCAATTTTCATTCAAGCATAGACACTTCACAGGCCTCCCTTCCTGCCTCTCGCCCTTCCTAAGCTCAGCTTTGTTTCAGAGAAACAAGTTTTTATGGTATAACCAGAGGAGACGTAAGAAAAGCCTCAACTGTAGCGTAATAGTTTTCTGTGTCTTACTGTGGTGTAATTACAGCAGAGTAAACCAAAACTACCAAAAGGACCCTGGTTCAATTACTACTGATGCCATTAATTGAGCAGGAAAAATAAAAAATAATTCGTACCCCACAGATGGTGATTACACATCTAGTTCTGCTCTTCAGGGTTCAGAATGACTCATGAACACGAAGCGTGGCACAACAGCTCCAGATTAACAAGCAATCCCAGCTAAACCAATATTGAAGTTTTATGAAGATAAATGTACCCACACCAAGGTGTGGCATAGAGAGGTTTTTGTTCCTTCTTTTTGGGCAGCCAGAACTGGAGGCAGAAAAGGGATCAAGTGTATCCTACACCAGCGAGTTAAGCGTGTTTGGTTTGTTTCAGCCCTAGGTTGTCCTCTCCCTTGTGTCCCAGTGCTGCCCTTCACCCACCGGGAGACGTGAAGGAAGGCACCAGCCTGCTGGCACCAGCAATGAGGGAAGCTGATATGGGTTGACTGAAAAATAATGTAATTACTTGCCCTCTCTGAGTACCCCAGCATGGGTAGGTGCATCAGGGAGATAAGGGGACTCTGCAGTTTACTTGTTATCCTCTGAAATTTCCTTCGTGCAAGGGGAACTGTGCACATCGATGGCAAATGGATGCGTCCTGGAGAGCATGGCTTCCTTGCACACAGTTCATGATTCCTTTGACTCTCAGACAGCCCAACATCTTTCCATTAGTTTTCTGTCTTGTATATTGGAGTAAGATGAACCAGATTCACTTACAAATCCTGTGAGGTATTGAGCATCACTTGCAAGATGCTAACATCTCTGGCCTCCCATGAGTTTGAAGCACCTATCATATTTGGTCTTTCAGACTCTTAGATACTAGGCAAACAAACAAAAAAAAAAAAAAAAAAAAAAAAAGAAGGAAAAAACCCTCTCTCCCTATCAAAGCAGTTTTACAGAGCTTTGGAAACAACAAGACAAAATAAATATTGAGTGAGAAGGAAAAAAGCCAGTATTGCATCAAATACTTGCCTCAGGTCCTATAGCAGCAAAAATGAGGTGACATGCAGTCATACATGAGTGGACAACATGTCAGTGGCACAGAGGGTCTCTTCATCGTCACACATGTACCCTAACTGGCAGTTTACCCCCTCAGACACAATGTTAAGAGACACAGGAAGAATGTTCTCTTTTTGAAAAGTGTCACATAAAGTAGCTTACCAGCCTGGTTGGCAGAAAATCATATTTTCTGATATCTGATGTCACATTATATTAGATTTAGGATACTATTATCCTACTTACTTAGGGGTTTAAAAGTATCCTTTTTATAGCTAATGCCACAGGTAGAATGTTAAACTACAGACATTTTGCAATAAAGGACTAGACTGTTCCTTATACACATCTGGTATTTTTTGCCCCAAACAATGCAATAGTTGTTAAGTATTTTTTATCCTTTTTTTTTTTTTTTTTTTTTTTTTTTTTTTTGATCCTTGCACATTTGTCCTCAGTTCATCCATTAACCTATGACTGAATACGGTTATAGAGTCTGCCGAACTCCGGAACTATAATTTGCAACTTTTAGTATATCTTAATGAAATGTGATTATTTAAGACCCATAGACTATTTCATCTTAATTCCAGAGCTCAGAAAGCAGTTGCCTTTTCAGTTCAAATAATGGCATTTGCTGTAGTGCTTGACAGCAATTTTCCACCTGCTAGTAAATAAAAATTCACAGTATACACATTGCAACAATTGGTGTTATATCAGTTCTGAATTATCCCTTTGCATTTCTATAGAAAAAGTTTATCTTGATTTCAGTTATTAGTGGACCTTCAACTAAAACCTTTCAGTGAATCAAATTTTCTTTAAAGTCTTTAATTTTGATTATTGGTAATTGAGTTTTTTAACCTGACAGCAGTTTAAAGTTTGAGACATTTTAATTTAATTAATATTGTTTTCTGAATATAGTCATGCTCCTATTTAAAGCAGCAAAATCTGTGTGTATTTAAGGGCAGAATTTGATTCATGCCATCAATACATTCATGATTACCGTCAAAAGATAATTACTTCTGATGTATTCTGGAGGAAAGTCTTATTTACTCAGGTGACAATTGGCTTATTTACATAGACAAGAATTAGCCTTACCCACCAATTAAAATTAAATGTACTTTTTCTACATCAATTTTACAACATGTAGTGACTAAACCATGGATTTTACTTCTAATCAGACTGCATATCTTTAGTTACTTATCAGTGCTGTAATTCAGTGATAGTAAAGTTACTGGCAGGTATCTGGCTGGACGGCAGGTTCTCAGAGTATGGGATGAAGCCAGCAGAAAAATCCTCGAAAATATGTGGCATTCTTGACTTGTTCATACAGCTCTGCTTCAGTCGTAACTGTTGTGAGAATGGGGAGATAGCAAAGAGAACGCTTATCAGATATTGGTCTTTACTAATATTCAATAGCCGGAGTTTGGCAGGGCGTCTTTAGTGTTCCTTACATACCAAAGAGAAGCAGCTCCACAGGAGCTCAGACATAGGATTCAGTTTCTGATAAAGGAGAAACGGATTTTGTAGTGTACACTAATAGCTGCCACAAGCTTTAAAATCAAAAATCCACAAGACAGAGTGACGCTTTTAATAAGGAGAAAGAACCAGATACTAGTATCACTCTGTCTTAAGTTTTCCAAACAGAGTGGCAAAAGTTTTCATTCCATAGATTTTAAACATACAGATCAATAATTGTTCTTATAAAATAAGGGACCTTCAAAGAAAGTTTAGGTATGACATTAAGGGGTCTGAGAGTGAGTAAGAAATGTCCTTCTCCCCACCAGACTAAACTAACGAGCTTGTGTGCTCTTGGAGCCACTGGCCTGGATCAGCTTTAGTCTGATGGCTCATGTTTGCTGGTGATAATTAAAGATCTCTAGGTACATTTTGCAGGAGAGGACACTGCTTTCAATTCCCTTTCCAGAGTAGAAAGTATTTCCCTACTTCTGTTGGACAAACCTGCTAGCTGACAATGAAGCAGAAGCACTTTTTTGTGAGAAATTTCCAAACAGATATTTTTGATGTAATTTATAGTTCTTTAGAATAAAAGACACGTTTGAACAAAACCAGCATAAAGACTGCTAAATAAAACCTTTCTCCCCTCAGAATCCCTCTGTACTTTATCAGTAGAGAGTAAGAATACATAGACTTCATTTCAACTTTTCCTACTCTTTTAAAGTTTATTGTTCCTTCAAGTAACTCCATTAAGAGACTCTTATCACCTGCACCAATACATTTTTTTGTCTCCTAAGAGTGATGTGTCAATCCAATACAGGAGCTATGCTACTTATACTTTTTAGTCATCTTTACAAGTGTATTTTCAAATTTTTTAAATAAAACATTATTTTGTATTTTCTAAAAAGTATTCATTCATCTAAAGGCAGTCAAGGGCTCTGTTTCTTTCCATTTATAAAAATCTCTGGATTTTTGTTTTTTCTACCTTTACTGAGAGTCATATCCACCCTTCTGCAAATTATCTCTCCAAATCACTCTATCTTTTGTATAAAAAGAAAAGGGTAACTAGCTTTGTATTTAGGTCTACAACTGACCTTTAGGATTGGTCTCCTTAGTGTACATTTTAGTAGGCATAATTGTGTTGAAATATGAATTAATTTGGGAGTGGTCTCTCCTGCATACCCTAGATTATTTTAAGAAGATGAATGTAACCTTCAGCTGTGCTCTGTGGAGGTTTTATTCCAGAGCCTTTTGCTGTGATTTGAGATTGAAAGCTTACCGATATTTGAAGAATGCCATTGAGCACTAGGCTGTATTTGTTTGTCTCCTGAACTCATTCAATTAGGAAAATAATCCATTATGGAAAATCTTGATTAAAAGTTGGCTTATTCTCCTATTTGATTAAAATTCAGCATTACACTGAATCAATTGTTCAGTACTTCTGTGAAACCTGCATCAACGGCAGGCAGAAGACTAATTGCTCTGTTGCTCTTGCATCTTACTCACCTTTTCTGTCCTCTGATTATAAAATCTACTGGAGAACAATAAACATGCTCTAATATTGTGCTTTCAGTTGGTCCTTGACCCTGTTCCGTGGCACACTGAGAGCTACCGTGACAGCCTGAGGGGACTTGGGGGTGGAGAGAATTTTCTTAGCCAGAGGCTTTATCTCCACAGCCCCTACCCTGTCCCAGGGTGGAGACTGCGGCATCGCTTATTTCTGCCATAAACTTCATGGGTTTCTTAGCTTTCTGAGCCCTGAATAAAATCTTCAGGATTTAGTCCTTTGCATATTTCCACA
The DNA here is from genome assembly GCF_023634085.1 of Falco cherrug. Lineage (NCBI taxonomy): Eukaryota > Metazoa > Chordata > Aves > Falconiformes > Falconidae > Falco > Falco cherrug. Next base: position 26,750,264 of record NC_073709.1, read on the forward strand.
ATGACATCAGCAAACAAGGCTAATCTCGCCTGCCAACAAAATGTTTTTATAGCTCCACACTAAATCCCTAATTAAAATCGCCACCTAGAAAACTCCAACAAACAAAGCAGTTGAGGCTGGGCTGCAACCCGACAGCCTTGTGACTGGAGAGGACAGGTTCTTTATCCCAAAAGTTACCTCAAAGTCACCTGCACCCTTGGTGCCTGTGTGTGGTTCTGGGAGCGCCAACTCGGTGCCACCACTTGGAATATGGAACAATTTCAGCAGGTGAAGTCCTGGCCTTGGCCAAATCAGTGGCAAAACTCCCATTGCTTTCCATCAGGTCAGGCTGCAGCTTCAGATGTGGCAAGAAAAAGAAAAAAGATCACTAACAAAATGTTAGCAGGTTTCCTTTTCAGCGTATTTTCATTTCAAGTTTATGTCTCCTCTGGCAAACGCGATAGCTTGCAGCAATTAGAAATCTTGACTCAGGAAGATTCTCAGACATAAACAAGAATACTGCCATAGTTCTCAATCAAAACTTCACAGAGAAGCTTTTCCAATTTATTCTTACAGTATGACTAATTCTTTTTACTATTTCCATAAATAAAATTTCTGCCAGTTTCCCCAATTTTCACATAGGGTGGCTTTTGCTAAACATAGTTGAGCTCTAATATTGAACCAACTAACTTCTAATGCTAAAACTGCAGCACAAGCATCGATTTTTATTTTGCAGTTCTCTTATATCTCAATTGCTCTTGTGGCTTCTGTATGGGTTTTTCCTGAGGTTGAGGTGTTACGTATCGAGAAATTTGCCTAGTGAAAAATTTAAAAAGTAAAATAAGAAGCTGTACTTCCAGTATATGACCTGCAAACCACAATGTTAGTTATTGAAACAGTCTTTTATCTTGTTATTTGATGAGGAGACAAGAGAGAAAAATTGACATAAACACTGGAAAAGATCTTTGGCTGTTTCACAGTTTTCATGGCTAGTGTCTTCACTGGCAAACTTACATCTTTAAAAGTGACTTCAGAAACAGTCCAAAATAATGCAAGAAAAAGCAGCTTTAGGAAACAGCCACACATTGCATATGTATTTGTTGAGTTTAATGTTACTTCCACTTAGAATTATTAACCGGTATCAAATAATCGGGGAAACCATATTTTCTTACCTCAAACTGAGAGGTGAGCGTGAATTTAATGTGGGCAGGTGAAGCTGAGCACAGTGGGAAAAGAAGAGTTACTAAAATAACTTTGAGGTCAGTATTTGTGATGAAAATAGATAAGATTTATGGTAAAGTAATTCAATCAAACAATCTGAAGGGAGTCAGAAGCATTTCATTCTAATGTAGTGTTATAAAATCTATAGACATTGTGCAATTAAATGGAAAGCAAAAGCAAGCCATAGATTGTTGCCGAAGAGAAAGGAATAAAAGAAAAAAGCAGGAGACAATGCCAGCCGCAGAGGATCTCATTTTGGAAATCTACAATATGTTGATTGATAGGACTAGCATTTTTCAAGCTCTGTCACAGCTGAAGTATAAAGCTGTCAGTGCACATGATAATGATGGATGCTCTAAAACATGCAAATAGCATGAAAAATCATTTCTCACATAATTTTGGAAGATGAGAGGAGTTGTGAACTGAGGGGAGAGGGGAAGGTAGGTCAAGCCTAACATTCAGCCAAGAGGAATAGGCGGCTGCCTTGCCGCTGTTTGAGTTGTTAATTACTATGCAAGTGAAACAATGAGTTATGCTGGCCTTCTGCAATTTTTCCCACGGAAATTTTATTGTGTCCGGTGGAGGAAGAGAGGCAGCACTGCAGCTTTGGGGCTGAGCACAATGGTGTGCGCCCCCGGAACAAATCCGCGCAAAAGGAAATCTGCTCCAGGGGATGCCGGGGCTTTCAGGAATGTGTTTCTTTAAGAACATGCTGTGTATTTCAGAGGTGACATTTACAGTATACCATCAATATTGGGGGTGTTTCAGTTAATTAGCCATTTTTATTAACACTGAAGTACAGTAAAACCCAAAGTGTTAAGAATGTAAATTAGCGCTATCCCCAGGCTGATCTAGCTCAAAGCAGTGAACTATCACACACTGCCCTCATATTTATGGTGCTTTTTATTTTCTAGACTGAGCAGAGGTTGCTCATACTTCCAGCTGATTTTCTCCTCTTGTGCATATGTGTGTGCTTGCATGTGCCAAAGTTCACAAGAAGCAACAAAGCTGTGAGTGCAATCTTCAAGTTGCTGGGGTTTATTTTCATTAGGTGTGCAATGTTCAGGGAAATTACATTCATAACTGACTCTGGTGAAAAAAAAAATATCTATTAATGTTGGGTTTGTATTGTTTTGTTGGTTTTTTAAAAATAATTACAATGATATATCATATAGCATCTAAACCAAGGAAAAAGCGCACCATATAAAATAAAGCATTATTTATATAAAGCACCTTGCCTGGGCTCTGTGAAAGGGTAAAAGCCACTCACCTCACATCCCTTCATTTTCAAAACTCTGCCTCACTCAGCACAGGTCTACATACTGGATCTTGTCTCTACTGAATCTCTTCGCTTACTTCACCCCACCAAAAATGTCAGCTTCATAGGAGCTCACTTGTGTGTTTCCAAGTCTACTTCCACATTCGCCTTTGGTTTTACATATGTTTTTCTTCAACCTTAGGATTCCTAGTAGCAACTCCTAATCATTTTAGTCCCTCCTAAGCAGAGGCTGTCTGGTATGAGGTCTTTACACATGTCTGTATCTTTCCAATAGTCATGCCCTTCCCAAACCTGACAATAAGGAGTTTAATAAAAATTTTTAAAATACTCTTCTAAATCTTTCACTAATTTTTTTACATTCAGTCTTATCTGTATCTGTATATTAAACTGCAAGCTCTTGGAGGCAAAGACTGCCTCTGTTCCTGGTGTGCATAGTGCTGAACACACTGTCACACTCCACAAATTACAAATAATGAGCAATGACGATGGACCTTATTTTCTACTGCCTTCCATCTTATTGCTATTTACCTCCGCACAAAACAAGTGTCAAAGAGGTGACATTAGCAAGCGCTGCGGTTCCTCAGCAGCTCAGCATGTTGTAAGTTGAACCCTCATTCATAAAAGAGGACAAAAAACTGAACACTTCAGAAAATTTTGGCTAAACACTTTACAAATTTGCAGATTGAATTTCTCTGGGTCAATCTATTTCATACTTTATTTTATCAAATATTGGCACTGTTTCTCAATAATCAGGCTCTGGTCTTGCAGTTTCAAACAGCCTTGTAGCAGGTAATTCAAGAAAGTGAAGTTTTAAATGGGTCTTGTTCTGGTTCCCTGCCCACCTGCCCCCCCCTACATTGGACGACTTCTTCATTTCAGACCTGCAGCAACAGCTGATATTCACGTCCAGATATTAGTAATGCCTCAGATTTATTATTCGGCAGGATCACACTCTTTTGGACTTGTTCAGGTTCACATTTAAAATGAATAACAACTCGCTGTCCCTGCTGGTGAGTTCACATCTCTCTCTATGTTGCTGTTTTACTTCTGCTGCTGAGATTGAAAGGTAGGTGGGGTGCAACAGAAATTTAACAGAAGTTCTAAAAATCAATGTATATCTATGCAAATCATGACCCAAAAGTGCTGTACTGCATTCAGACCGGCTCAATACCTTTATACACAGGAGAGATTAGGAAGGCTTTTCCCCTTTCCACACTTAAAATGGACCTAACAAAAATGGCTAGGTGCTCCCGAGAGCCTTAGGTGAGGCAGCTCCCCAAAAGCAGATGCAATGCCTGCCCGGCAGCTAACAGGCGGAGTGTACAGAGCAGAGATGAGAAGCGCTACGGCCAAGTAAAAAAATCCCGCTCATCTAAAACATGGCCCACAGCCAACTTTTCCCAATAATGGTAGGTGACAGGCCAGAGCTGATCCAATGTGCATTTTAATTGGTGGCAAACTCAAGTAACAAGCCATTGCTGTTCATCTGTCAAAGAAGAAAAAAAACCCACAACATGTAGCACTGTGTTTATTTTGTTATTAGGGTATGTATTACATATCTTTGTATGTAAATGAGTCAAAGGGCTGTGGCATCTGAGGGGAACAGAAAGCGTATTTTTTTCCCCCCACTAATTTCGTAACACATACGTTTCCAGAAGAAAAACAAATGGGAAAAGATAACATCTCTGTGGTCTGACGGAGTGAAGAAGACCCTGAGCCGTACTTAAAGCAGCTTGATAAATAGATCAGCGGCAGCTCACGTAGGTAAAAGTTCTGTGAGGGAAAGTGGCAACTATCTGTAATGATGCTTTTGCTTCACTGAAATACTGTGAAAGAGTGAAATAGCCTAATGTGGGCTTTTCAGGGCAAAAGCATGCCACTGACTGGAGAAAGCTTCCTTCTCGTTTTAAACAGCTTCCCGAGACTAACTGTTTTCACTCAGGTTATAATTTAAAGCATGAAAAATGAGCACTAAAACTCGTATCAGGCCCTGGTTTAGCAGAGACCCTTGATTAGCATACATAGCACCTTCTCCCTCCTCAGTTTCCTTCGTGGGGGCTTTTTAACCTCTGTATTAACAAAACAAATCTGATCAGTCTGAAGGGGCTGCAAAGAAGATTGCATTGTTTAAGGGCAGGCTTTTGCAACCAAAAGGACTCTAACCAATTTCTTACGACCAGGAGGTGGGTACAGTTTCATGTGTTGCAGAGTATTCATGTGCTGCTCAGGAGAGCACAGATTGCATTCCATCAAAGGCAATTTTTCAGAGGTTGTCCCTCCTTTTGCTTTCCACGAAAATGAATCTATACCATTTACATGGAGCGCTTAACCTTCAGGCTGTCCTTACTACAGCAACACTACTCCTATTGCAGATACATGTTTACTTAGACAAATCTAATTTACCCTTTGTTAATGTGTGCTGTCTTTACTTGCTATATTACATTAAAGTAGAAATAGAGTTACAAAAAAATTATCTTGCTTAAAATCATTCATAAGCTTTCATCAAGGGAATAAATTTACCAATTTCCCTCTTAGTTTATAACCATCCACTGTACTAACTTGACCTTTACCTAAACAGGGCTATAATTGCAGTTAAGATTATATAATTTACAATAACAACAAAAAATTACTTTTGAGGAACTGCTACTGGGCATGAATGTCTCACAGCCATTAAATGCATCATTCATCTTGAGAAGAAAATTATTCTTATCCACGTCGACATTTTTAACATAAACTGTAGTACTCTCTGTTGGCACTTTTTTACGTACCCATTAATCTCAATAGTAAAGCATAAGTCTCACCCACCTATTCTCTGAAGTTTGGATGTCACTACTGTGTACAATAAAAATTGTATATTCATGAACTCCATTTGTTTTATGTCCTTCTCTCTGTCAAAGTCTCCCAAGCAGCATATGCTTTGCTCTGTGGAGAATAAAATCAAATTTGTCTGTCTTGTCATATTGTCATCAAAGTGATACTATCACAATTAGATTAACATTTTGTGAAGGAGCTGAAGGGAGGGAAAGGAAATAGGAACAAATTATAGAGAATCCCAGTTAACCCTTTCTCTAGCATAAAGCCCCCTCTCAGTGACACCCAGAGGTAAAGAAAGCAGCCAGGATCCAAAATAAGCAGCACGGTCTAGCTATTGCCATCCCCCTCCGAGTCAGCGAGGTCATTTACCAGCCCTGCAAGGTGTGTTTCCATCCGGAGGGCTGTCATTACTAGTGAGAACAGCAATTGTTGGGAGCGGAGTGCTTCCCAGGCTTTTTAAACAAACTGGGCTTTTTTAACACCACCATGAGCGAGCGTGCAGCCACCCGGAGCCAGACGCGGTCTGGCCGGCTGCTGAGAGCACGCAGGGCACCCGCCGCAGTGTGATGTGGTGCTGCGGGGCCAGCAGGGTACCATGCCTGTGTCTGCAACCAGAAAATACAAGTTTATGGGCAGAACAAAAAAAGCAGCCTGTTCTTTTCGGGTTTTGCTTTAGTTCTGCTCGCACATTTATCCGTTTGTTAAATGAAAAAAATAGGAGTTGGTGATTTGGTCAGATAAAGGGACAAACCCCAGTCTGTTGTATACAGGTGGAGGAAAAGTTTCTCCCAATTTACTCACACTGTGCAGAGCTGTATTTTCCCACCCCGTTCCAGTGTACAGACAATGTCCATGCAATACATTATGCTTGCGCAGGCCAAAGATATGTATCTCTACAACTTATCTTCTTATTACAGTTGCATCATCTGCACATTGATCTCCTTCTCCAGGGATGAATTCTAACATGAGCAGTCTCTGATACTTATTCTTCTAGACAAGCCTGCCAAGGATGTATTTTCTCTTCGTTCTCCTGTATGTGAAGTTACCCACCAAACCGATAAATTCACCTACCGGGCACACATGTCACAACACACCTATTCTATCTTAGAATTTCTATGAACGTTATCAGCTGTTCAGATTGAGGCTATTTCTTCAATACATTTGCTGTAAAGTCAGGTAGTATGGTTAATGTAATTTGCATTGCACAATAATTAAAAAATGAAAAAATAATGAAATATTTTTTTTTAAAAGGAGCAAAAGTAACTTATGCCTCCACACAGGACATTATGGTCTTTCCCACTGATAGAAATCAGTGTTGCCCACATCTCTGCAAAACAAATTCTGTTCTATCTAGTCAAATAGATATCTTTTCCTAGCCCTGTACTGTCCTCATGTGCAAGGATTTAAGGACATCATCTCTTTTGTGTAAGAGAGAAATGGAAAATCACCTAGGACTGAATCTTATGTGCCATGAGGCTTGTGCATATTAGCCAAACAATATGGGAGCAAACTGTACATGCAAAGAGTGAGAGAGCAAATATTTTTTGTCCTACCTTTTTTAAAATGTTGATTGTTTGAAGAGGGGGTCATAGGATGCAGCGCTGTGGACAGAGTTTTGTCAAAGGAAGGGGGAATGCACACCAAAGGGATGATAAAGTAATGAATAGCAATGCAAACAGAAGATCCAGTGGGGAAGGCATGGGCAGAACACTGTACCGAGCAGAACAGTATTATATTCACCAAAAAAAATGGTAAGGTCAAAGAGGAAGAAAAGAAACTTTGACTCTGAGATTTTGCCAAGAGACAGTAATCAAGGCAGTTCTAGCAGAGCACAGAAATAACAGCCAACTGGAAGAGATTCAGAAGAGATGGAGTAACTTAAGGTACTGGTGACAGACTGCCTGTCTACTTAATTTGGAACACTTCCCACTTAATGTGAGAATGATGGGGAGGATGAGTCTGAGAGATGCCTGTTCCTTCATATTGGCAAAGAAAGAAGCTAGGGGACAGTGACAGGCATGGGAAGAAAATAAGAGGAAGGCAAGAGCTGGCAGAATAGTGATGTCTGTCCTGTGCAGATGCTGTCCCTTCTCTCAAGAGTTGTCCAATTCAATGATAGAAAGGAAAACAAGACCTTAAAATCCCTTCTGTCTGAACCTGGTCTATTCTCTGGCTGCAAAGTATTGTTCACCCCTGCCTGAACGCAGAAAGAAGCTTTTGCTACCATCTCAGACACAAGACCTATGGGCTGATCTCATGAGTGCCCTCAACTCTCACTGAAGTCAATAGGAGTTAAGGGCGTTCAGCACTTTCCAGGGTCAGGCCATGTTTCACTTAAAAATAACTCACCAACATTAAACATCATTAAAGAAACTAATGCTCATTAACTAGCAATAGACCACTAGGAAAGGATCAATAGTTGTCTCTGAAATCATCTTACCTATTACAGTATATGCATACTCTACTTAATGACAGTGAAAGATAGTGACACTGAATGATAGGTCACTGATGACAGTGAATGGGAAAGTCTGCTTCTTAATTAATTAGGACAGTATTAGCAAAGAATTCCACTTAACAGGGATACATTTGGGGGCCTAACCAGGTTATTAGGAGGAATGATGTTCTGACCCTTGGTGAAACAAAGTGGCAGCTTAAGAAGAAATACAACGAATGACCTTTTTATTCTCCTGTTTTTCTTCAGAACAGAGCACTTTATTTCATCTCACATTTTTCATGGCATTGCTTTTCTTTAATTGTCTCTTAATAACAGGAGCAAATTCATAGTCAGGCAGGCTGGTTCTGACCCTGCCAGAGGAAAGGATTCTGCGGTGTAGCCCTGAGATGCTGTTCTGCCTGAACTGAATGGCTCTTGTTCTGCAGTCCTTGTTTAGGGAAAGCTTTTACCACATTTAACTAGAGTTGTGGTTTTCCCTCATCTGGCTTCAAGGCCATGGTTTGGCAGCGTGTGAGCAGTCATGGCGTGCATGCCTCATGTGATATATGAAAATATTGCAGGACTGGGCTCAAATTACGAGCATAACTTCCTTTTTCTGATCCAGCTCTGGATTCCCTTTCCTACAGGATCTGCATATGTGAAAGCGCAGAGACCTCCAAGTGTAGAACACTTTCAGCAGCCTTCAAGATACTATCTCAAGGCAATTTTAAGGAAAAAAAAAAAAAGCAGCACAATCTTATCTGCATTCCACTGGTACATAATGACCCTCCCCATCTGACTGAATTTATTGTAATCCCTATAAACCTAAACCTCAAAGAATTCCAATGCTTTACGCATCTCTCCTGTTCTAATTTATGAGAAGTTGGTAATGTGCCATCTGGAGGTTTCACTGCCATTGGGAAGCACGTTCAGCCCACAGTGGAAGCAAGTCAGGCCAAAAGGAGAAAGAAAAGAAAGTGCAGGGGAAGGAGAAGATCTGGTTTCAAGGAACAAGTGTCATGAACTCACAAAGATAAAAACTGCATTTCAAAAAAATCAGTTTTAACTTGCATGATCGGCACATACACAGCTGATAACCCAAGGTCTCAACCTAAGGACGTTAGCAGCATTACGGGGCAATCTTTACACAAGGACAAAATGTTCTTGAGCAATTTCTGCATTGTATTAGACACAAACAGGTTTTTCCTCAAAACTGAAGCCATGTCAGGCTTCTTGCTTCACCTCTTTTAATTTTCCCTGAACAAACATATTTATTGTGGTGGTTTCAAGTAAATTTCCAATTCACACACTTTTCCTGTGAGGCAGCAAAAGGCTTACTGGGGGGAGCTTTTAGGCTGATTGGCTGATCTGCACCCAGGTCATCAGAGGTCTGAGACCCACTTTACTTATTGAAAAAATATGCCTGGCTCTGAATTTATTCCTTTTATTAAGCTACTTAAACAAAAATAACATTGAAAACTGTATGTCACCAAAGTCATAATTACTAACCTATGAAGAGAGCAATTCAGCTGTCAGGCTGGATCAAATCAGCAAGTTAGGGGCAGTGCTGGAAAGCATATTAGATCACAAAATATGTTAAATCATCCTATTAATACTAAAAAAGTCAATCCTAACACAATCTCAAACAGATTCCCTAATACATCCTGAAGAGGATGCTAAGAATGTAGCCATTACACATACCAATTACTGAATATCTTAATAGTGAAACAAAATAATCATCTAACACCTGATCCATGTGCTCAGAACCAGTTAAAAAGTTTTCTCTTCCAACACTTCCTCTTCCTCTTCACAGGTGAGTGAATTCTTGTCTCCCACGCTCTGTCTCCCACAGAGTTACTAGGATAAAGATGTTAACAGAACTGGCTAGAAGAAGAGTCTCCTGTTGACCAGAAGGAAGTTTCAGATGACTCACGGAAGGCAGGACCCCTTTTCCAAGATACCATCATTTTGGCTGAGGAACTGTCTCGCTAAAGTTTTTTTCGTGGATGCTTGACCAGTGCTCGCACCCACCTCTACACAAAGAGCCGTAGTGCAGAAATTGATAACAGGATTAAGACTTCTCCAGCAGGCTAGGCAGAGGTGGTTTTGTGGCAGGAGCAGAGCAGGTTTCCCAGGCACTGTCTCCTTTCTGGTGTCTTCCCACATTGAAACTGTGCAACTTCTTAGCCTTGTTTATTACTGTACACAGTCAAAAGTCTCAGCGCTTGCAGAGCAGGGTGAGCTGCCAGTTTGCCTCTGTGTCAGAGCTCAGCACAAGACCGGTGTGGCACAGCTGGCCAGAGGAAGCTTTTGGGACAGTAGGAACCTGATCTGCCTCCTCTCCTCTGCTCCTCTCTTCTCCTCCCTTCTGGGCAGCCAAGGCAGGAACAGCTTCTCCTGCACCCATGGGGAGCTTGGGGGTGGCAGGGCAGGGGGAGCAGGGGACTCCTGTGGCTTCTTGCTGGGCTGAAGGAGAGACTGAGAGGCTGCAGATGGTGGGGTTTTGCTGCAGGAGTCTTTAGTGCTGTATACAGCGTGATCTCTTGTCCCATCCGTCTGCTGCCTGCATAGCTACCTTCATGATCTATGCCAAAAGCCGAATCTGTGTCGAAATAGGGAGTTCAAAGGGGTTAGGAGGTCTCCCTGTAAATGAAAGATAAATAAAAAAAGAGAAAATTATTACACCAAAATTTGTTTGAAAGATGTATTCACAAACTTTGCAATTTTTCATCTTTTCTGGCCTCCAGTAAGGTAAGAGCCATCAGGTCCCATGTACTTTTGTTTTAGGTTCAGGAAGAGGCTGAAGACTGATGATCTGAGTCCCCCTCACACATCCATATTGAAGACTGTGGATGAGCAGCCTTCCCTGAGATGTCTTCTGAACCAAGGCACTAACCTGTTTGTTCTCCCCTCTCCAAGAATTTCATCCAGATGAGACACAAAGTGCACTATGTCCCGTCAAGTTCAGAATAGAACACATTTGTCTTGGGCAAACTTGTGAAAGCATCATTTAACTAGTTATTTAAAAATAGCTGGCATTTTGAAGACTGTGGAGTCGGCAAGTCTGACCTTCCCTCTGCCAAACGCTACAAAAAGAGAAATCTAATTACAAGATCATAGTGGTTCTTTTATGTATTTTAATGGATATTGGACCACGTTATGTCACCAATCCAAAAAGTATAAACAAATAGATTAAAACCAGTATCTTCAAATCCCAGGAGAATTCTCAAAGCACAAATCTGTTGGGGAACCCTCCCCTCTTCTCTGGAAGTTTAGATACTGTACAGCAAAGACTACAAGATTCACCAGGACAGAGAAAAAGCAGTAGAGGTGCAGCATAAGTCAATAGTCTGTTGGCAAGGCGCTCGGCCAAGGCAGCCCTGTTCCTGGTGTGCCCCCCTTCCTGTTGGATAGACCACAGAAGCAGCTGGAGCAGGACACAGGCATTGCTAGTGGGGGTGAGGAGGATCTGTGGGAGCTGTGCAGTGGGAGCTGGAAAATTAACTTTTTTTATGTCAGCTATTATCAGTGGTACTTTCCCAGCTGCACAAATGAGCCAAAGGAACATGTCAAACCAAAATGGGGTATCTGCAGAAGAAGGAACATCACCCTTCAAAAGTTCCCAGTTCCCACATCAACTTCTACCTGCTTAGGATCTGACAACACCTGTATATCCAGTGACTGAGCCATTGCAACTGCCCTGGTGGCTCTGAATCACTGCACCCAGGAACAGCCTGCCAACTCCTCCACACTCTGTCAAGGCTTAAAAAAAAAAAGTAAATATATAATTTTCATTTATTTCTGTGGCTTCTTGAACTCAGGAAAAGCAGTTCAACACCTACAGAATACCTTCCCTAAGGAGATAACTGTACAAGCAAAGTTCAAGTATCCCGTCATTGATTGCATGTGTTTCATACTAAGCTCCTTCCACTGTAATGCACTTTCTACAATAGCTGATAGATTTTTCCAGTCTTCCTGTGGGAGTCCTAAATGACTTTGCTACAGAATTGTAAAAGCACTTTTTCTCTTTCCTTCACTGACAAAACTCAATTCTTGAGTAAAATGTTTGAAAATCTTTAGAAATACTTTATAATACATGTTGAGTCTCTTAAAAAGAAGTAAATTGTGCAAACATTTTAGTAGAACACAGGTGGCAGTACAAGAATATGCTAAATTGCTCTAACAATTTGATTTTCTAACCTCATGATACCACAGGTTGTGTAAACCCAAATCAAAATTCTCTGTGTACACTCTTATCAACCACTATGTTTATTCTGATGCAGAGGCCTTCATTCCAGTAAGCATCTCTGTCCAGAAAAGTATTGACATTTGTGCTTAAATTTAAACGTAAGTCCCATTCAGTAGGATGTAAAGGACATTTAAGCACCTGTATGCCTAAAAAGGGACTGACAGAGGGCATATCTGAGTCAGAATTTTATTAATGTTCCCTGAAGGTTATATAAGATCAAATGGATAGATTGACTTGGCATTGTATTGCAGTGACTTTGTACAATGTTTGGGAAAATGAAATCATTAATGAGATATCACCTGAATACTTTTTCATTGACACTCTAGGTAATAAAATGTGAAATGCTTTATTTCCCCAAATGAGGTCAGCACACATGTGAATAATTGCCTGAAACAATATAATTTTTGTTTAACTTGTTTAATTGTCTAGGTAACTTGCTTGTTCAAAATCAATATGTAGTAAAAAAAAAAAAAAAAAAAAACCAAAAATATCCTGTGGTTTGACTTTTAAGAAGCCCTGGGTTTAATGATTAATACTGCAGTCTCTGCCGGCAATCCTCTGGTGGCTGGACTTAACAAACACGTAACAAAAAGTGGTTGTTCCCGTACAGAGTTTTCAGTTTAAATGATCTGGATTTACACAAGAGTCATCTTCTTTAATTACTTTCTCTCTGGGAATGCAGAGCAGATTCATAGTAGTTCCTTCTATTTCTGTTTATCAGTGCATTCATCCCTTATTTTGCCATCTGTCATAAAACCAGCCAAAAATTGGAATGTTTGAATCCTATTTTGATAACTATTTAGCATTATTTATTTATGTGAGAAAAAAAAATCTTCAGTATTCTATAGACAAAGCATAGCGGACTAGAGAGACTCATGAAAATATTGAGATAAACTTCTTTATGAGTATAAAACTGGCATCAAGCCACAGGTTGGTATTTTTTCCATCTTTGGTACTAGATCCAGATTTCTGGATTTCTTCTGCTAAAATGAGCACAGAGTTTGCATCTTAACGTTTTAGTATTTTATTGCCAAGCTCTCCACTTGGAACTCTCCACTTGAATTCTCAGCTGGAAGTGCGTGTAACATCTGTGTGCAGACTTGGCAGGAGGAGCTCGACATGCTGGGCAGTACATGAGTCCTCTTCACCATCTTGCAGGATCAGACCCGTTATCCCAAGATCCAAAACAACGCAGAGCATAAAGGTTGCCAGATCCACATTTATGCTCAAGGAAGTGTCCAGCTTTTCAAGAGTTGCCAAGAAAAGATCACTGGCTTCTTTTTTCAGCCAGCCTCAAATTTCTGCCAGTAGGCAAATCCATTGGCATAAAGGGGTGAGATCCTTTGCAAGCGTACAGATGTTTGAAGAGTTTTACTGATGTTAAAGTAGCTTCACCCATTGCTGTAGTTGAGGCTCTGGCCCATAACGCTTCAGAGTGCTGAAGCCTTAAATTCATAGCTCTGTATAGCTTTAGTAGGGCTTTCAGCCCCTCATTTTAGTAAAATAAGTGCCACTCAAAGGCTGGGTCACATTCCAATTATTCTCACAACAGTGGACAGGATAAGGAAACAGTGGACACTATGCCATGTGGATCAATTACATCATGTACAATCAAATGAGAAAGAAAAGGGAAAAGAAAGCAACTAAATCAACACACTGTGCATCCATTCATTTTACCGTGTCATTTAGCATATGGTCACTCATGTGATCAAGACAGTAACTGGCATTTTTCCCAGTTAATTCACCTCTTTTCTTTCCTCTTTGTCCTCTGTTGTAACACCAGTCTTTCAGCAAGATTTCAGGTTGCAATCCCCTTGGAGAATGAATGGTCCTTATTAAGTGTCTGGAAAAAAACAACAACTTATCAGTGCATTGAGACTAATTATGGTGCTATCTCAATCAAATAAAGGATCACAATAAAACAAAACCAAAAACAAAACCACGCTTGAAATCAGCTTAAAGTGTTTTTCTTTCTCTCTCTCTTTATATGAATTACCAATGGGATGAAGTCCTATATCTGTAACAGCTGCCTTAATAAAGTAACTTCTCAAAAAGTAAGTTTTTTCCTGAGGTTTGGTGGTTACAATGATGTGAACTGACTAATACTTTACAGAGCTTAGCTGTGAATCATTCACTGCAAATAAAAGGCAAGGCATGCGAATGTTCCTAGGCATGCTCTTCTCAATTATATTTCTGAAGATGTCCACTCGATTTTGATATCTATTCAGCATTACACATTTGAAGTCTAGACAAGTGATGTCTAGACATCTGTAGTGCCCTGTCATATTTTTTTTTACACTATTTACAAATTTAGATGCACCTGCAATACACAGAAGGCTATTATGCTCAGTAAAGGCTGGATTCTGTGTTGATGCAAATGTATTTAGCTTTAACTGATATGCCTTGCATAAACAGAATTTTCTGAAGGCAGCTGTGCTAAATGGATGGGTACAATGAGAGATCCAAAGTGCAGAGCAGGTAGGCAAACCCTGTTTCTGTGGAAAAGATCAAGAAAAATGAGTATTTCCCAACCTGTGTACATCCAGGTGGCTTAAAGTCTTTGAAGAATATGAAGAACAGTACTGTTCAAACACCTTTTTTTTTTCCTCCTTTATGTTGTTTCATTACCTGGTAATAAATTAGTAAAGGTAGGAGACTGTTTACACACCTGAAGTCCAGGAGGATGGCAATTCCCAGAGCTACATCCTACCTGAAATGTTCAAGGACATGCAGCTGACACAGTGGGCCCCTGACTGCAAGACAGACAGCTCCAGGCCACAAAGCTGCTGTATAAAACTGTCTACATCTACCCAAATTAGAACTGACAACCAGCCCTGGTTTTATAATGCTGAGTTCTCAACTTTTGGACACCAAAAGCTATCCAGAAAAAGAAACAGTACATTAGATTTTTTTTTTTTTTTTTTTTTTGCTTTTGGGCATTGTTTCTTCTGTTTCTTCTCCTTTCTTTTTTTTTTATCCTTATTTTAAAATATAGCATTTGATACATCACAATTTTTGTTCCACATTTTTTGGTATAAAACCCTTTTAAAGATAAGCATTTAATTCAAAAAAACAAACAAACAAAAAAACCCAAAACCCCAAACCAAAACCCAAAGCAACTGGAAATTTATGTCAATTGCACTTGGATATGATTCAGGGTTTTCACTAAAAATAGAGTTTGTTAAGGAAAGAAGTTAAATTTAATAATAAACCACTGCATTAAATGGAAACAGATATTTAACAATGAACTTCTGCATTAAGTGGAACCAGCAGGTAGAACAGAGAACTTGAAGAAAGATTCCTGGAGCTGCTTTGCAGACTTTGCTGAATTATCACTCTTAATGAGCCAATAAAGGCTACTTTTTCAAAAAGAACCACTAATTTCAAGTGCCAAATTCAAACCTTCTCCAAAAAGTGAATGATTTTGAGGTTCTGACTAGTCATAACTCCCCATAAATTGGGTGTCTAGGACATCTGAAAATGAGGACTTAAAGCCAACCGGTTTTATCTGTTTCACACTTATGCCATAATCATTTTGATTCACTTATGTTTTAAGACAAAGATATTACATAATATTTCCCTAAATATCTCTTAATTAAAAACTGTCATGAAATGTGGTAGGATGAAGACCATAGACTGAAGAACAGAAATTCCAGTCCAAGAACTTCTAAAAATTAGCAGTGTCTCTTCTAGCTTTCCTCAATAACTGATAAATGACCTTACAGCTAATTTGGATTGGCATTATTTCTTTTTTTTAATTATCTTTATTTTGTCTTTTTCTTTGCCTTTTGAGGGGACAGTATTTCTGCTTAGGCAAGCGTGTTCTTTGTTTGGTTATAATAAATAATAAAATGAAGAAACCAACAAACACCGCTCGTGGTTCCTTTCAGGTTTTGGTGGTAACAGCTCTGTCACAACTGTTTGGCTTGCAGGTCTGCCTCATTACAACTTGGTTTTAAAAATGAGCAAAATATTCTGGGTAAAGTCTTGCATCGCTCTTTGTTCTGCAACATGTTTTGTTAGCGAGCCCATGGTAGTATCTAAAATAGTGTAAATCATCAGTTTTTAATCTGGCAGGAAGTAGATAGTGGCCCATTAAACTTTCGTAATTAAATTTCCCCTGCACTCCCACATAGAACCATTATCTGAGTTTTCTAATTAACACAAGAGGAGGGAGTCAATTCAGAGTGATGGAATCTATAGCCATCCCCTTTCATTTTAATGACCTTTAATAAACTTTTATTACTATTGATATTGATAATTATAATACACCCTTTCCTCTGCAATGTGATTCTAAGGGCCTTGTCAAAAATTGAAAAATTCTTCCTCAGAGTTGGAGCATGGCAAATGATTGTGCCCTCAGACACCCAGAACCTGGAGCCAACAACATCAGCGGGGAAAAAAGACCCAGCGTAGGCAGGAGCGGTGTGAACGCCCTCTCCCACATGGTCTCCAGTGGGTTGTGCCTTGGCCCTGCCCCACCACAGCCCTCTGCTCACCCAGCAGAGCCTCCCCCCGATGGGCTGACACAAGCGCTGAATCATGAGGTGGTTTCGTGATGGACGCCCACAAGGAATTATGCAGAGTCCATTTAACTTATTTTATTTCCAGCCTTACAGAGGTCAGATACTAGAGAGGAGGATTAACCACTGTGACACCTAGTCCTTCCTTAGATTTTCCATCAATGGCTTTTATACTAACTAAACATTTTTACATGGAGCTTTTATTGGTATGTCAACACTTCTAACCTCACCGCAGCCTTAGTACAGCACATCTCATATCTCAGTGATCTTCTTTCATGTAAGCAATTATGTTCCCATCAACGTGACGGTGGCACAGGTTTCTTTGCTTGACTGTGGTGCGAGCCGGAGCAGAAGGACCTTCTCTCTGCCAGACGTGCAAGGCGAAAGGCATGCTGCCTCCCAGAGCAGGAGGTACCCACACCAATGGGTAAAGCCTACATCTGTTTACAGCTTCCTTCGTGCAACCAGTTGAGGGTCCTCACAACAGGGCAGCTACAGGCTCCTTCTTGCCAGTTGCACCGACATCACCACAGAGCAGTTCTGGCTGAGGGCTTTGGGCAGAGGGGCTACCTTCTTACGTGTGGAGCTATTGGCTATGCTCTTCTCTCATATCCATAGGCTGGCTTTGAGCCTAAAACTATATGTCTGGAAATAATTCTTTACTGGAACTTCATTTCTTACCCTACACCACTCTGAAGCACGCACATAGCTTTAAACAAGTGAGCAGCCCACATAACTACAACTGCTTATTGACTAGAAACTGTACAGGTATCCCCTCACCCCTGAACTTCCTATGAGGATCTCAAGACATATACTGGCACTCTGGTCTGTGGATGTCAGACAGTCCCAGCAATGGGTCTGACTCCCCTGCCCAGCCTTTCCTGCAGTCCCACATGGCATGCCAAGAAGTGTATCCTTCTGACAGAGCATGGATGTCTGCTCTGGGGAAGTGTCTGTTACCCAACTACCTTGAACATGCAGCCCAACTAGAGTTCTGCACAGCCTGGTCTCTATCCAGAGGTCGGCAACACAACTTTGCTGCTGGGTGTTCTGGATCTCGGAGCTGTGCTTTATGACTCCTCAAGGCTGAGCATCTCAAGGGAAAGATGTTAAGTTGGATCCAGAAGTTCTAGTTCTGGACCATCTTCACTTTTCAGTAATTCTTCCTTATTGCAGGTTATGAGCGTTGAGATGATTAATGTCAAACAAAATAATGTGCTTATATAACTATAGGTATGAAATGCAGAAAAAAATGCAGATAAAATGTATGAAAATTAATTTAAAATTAAAGACTCTTGAAAAATTATATATTTTTTTCAAATACAAAGGGCAAAATCTTGGTTTTGAAAGTCTATGATTCAGATGGATGAAATCACAGGTGAAACATATTGCTTTAAAAAAGGATCACTCTATAAATAGCCGAGTCATTGCATGTTAATTGCTAAAGACTTAGCAGTTAATATAATTGTAAAACATGAAGAATGCATTTCCTGTAAGAGTATGAAAAAGAAATCTTCAATTAAGAGCAATGCTCCGTCATACCTGGTGGAATCCTAAATTTATATTCGGTAAAAAGCAGCCATTAAATTGAATTAGAGAGCTTCTTAAAGAGCTGATCTTTACTCCTGTTGTTTGAACTACTGATGATCTAATGATCAGCATTTAAACTCAAGTCCTCCAAATGCCATCAAAAATCCATCTGTATGCTTGCCTCTTTTCAGCAACTTCAAAATATTTATTTGGTGTTTGCAATGAACTCTGCATGCCCTCGCCCCCGCCAGCCCAGGACTAACCAAGCTGGTTTCTGAAGTCCAGCGGTGGCAGGTAGGTATGAACTGGGTGAAAGAGGAGAGAAATTGTTTCATGAATAAAGGTATGCAAGAAAATTTGGCATATGTTGTGGAAGTGATTATGAGGTCTGTGTGAAAGCAGTAGTAGGTAAATTTTGGCTGGCACAGCATATAGATACACAAGAGAAAAAACACAGCCAACAGTGTGATCACAGGACAGGAACCAGCTGCCTGGATTTTGCCTCCTGAAAAACTAACAAGGAAAAGCATGGGGAGAGCTCCTCTGTGACTTACAGTATTAGGGATATAACAAAGCATGGTTGACTGGTCAGCAAACATCATTTGTACCTGTGAGCAAAAGTCCATATGAAACTCATCTAAACATGTACTGAGACATCTTTACCACCAGCCACTGTAATTATTCCTGCCCTTAGCGCAGTGCAGCCGTGAGTGGGCAAACAGGTCTGCAAAGAGGCTTTTCTGAGAGCACATCCTGGAGAAGAGAGACATGATAACCTTGGGAATGTTGGGGTTTGAGGGGATGATACATGGGGTTCAGACAGATTTTAAATCAGCAGAATCACATTTCCTTCAGTGTTTGTTTCTGTTTTGTCATTCAAAGTTTTTTTAAATAAATTAGAGGTTTTCAATACCTATATACAAATTCCAAAATATTTATGTCATAGAAGTTTGCATATTGAAACAGGCTAATGACATACATATACTTTCTTGAAAATATCTTCTAAGAATTGCCAGAAATAAATGTTTCAGAAGTAGGATACCTGCCAAATTGGCAGATACTCACAAATGGACTTAGATTCGCTTTGCTGACCTTGTCTGCCTATCAGTTTATGTCTCAAATATGAAGGTGCAAAGGCCTCACAAATTCTCTCTGCACCAATTTCTAATTTTATCGTTCTTCAAAAGCAATTAAACTCATCCTTCAATGTTAGTCCACTGTTTTTTCCTATGTATCCTGCATCTTTGAGTTTCGCAGATGAATTAGAAAAATGAGAAAAAGGTAATTAGGTTACAGAATTTCCTGAATATTATGAATATAAACTATATTTTTCATCCAGTGTAGATGATTAATATGTCTTATGACCCACTAATATATTAATTTGCATCCTTGTCTCCATTGCTCTGTTTCAGGCAGTGATGGTTCTGCAAAATGCAAAATCCCACCTTGCAGAATATTGTATTAGAAAAGATTAATTGGAAAATTTTCACCACTTGTTCATTCATATATATGATGTAACATATGATATATTAATTTGGAAGTATTTTTATTATATATATGATGGGCATATACATTTGCATAGTCACACACAACTCATATTTTTGTTTCATATAGATTCACAGATAATTTTGCATGATGTGTATGTGTATATATATAGGTAAAAATTCAAAGAGCAAAATATGAACTAAAAGAAGTGAAAATGAGAGAAGAAAAAGAAGAGGAAAAAAATATCTTTCCAGCATCCTAGGACATAGGAATGATGAAAGGGATATCTTTTGCAGTAAGGACAGCATTATGATAGTCCATTCTTCCATACAGATAACTGTCCTTAAGCAGCACCAAGGACAGTGCCTCCAGGTCCCTTGAAGGGACCTCTAATTTCTTTGCAGACTTTTGAACACACTGCTTAAGTTCACCATGTGAATAGATGAACATTTTTCCTACATCCAACAGATTACGTCTCTTCTCTGCTGCTCTGTCACTTCCCTGTTTGCTCTGTTCCCTGTGCTGAAGAAGTGAAGAAGTCCTGCATGATAAAATTCCGGTAACAAATATCAAACTTGTTTATATATTACCCATTTTTTATTTTTTTTTTCCCTATAAGTATTTGAAAAGATAGATGGTAATCAGGTTCCCATTAATAGTGGACTTTAATCAGTATGTACAATAATTTGCTGATAAGAATTTAGGCCAAGTCAGGAAGAACACTCCAAGCAAAGAAACATCTGTGATAAAAGCATCAAGCAGTCTTTCTAGCCATGTACCAAGTTCAAGGTCTCTGATAAGCCACCTGGCTACACCTACACACTCCGATAACCCCAAGCTGGTATTACATTGTTCAGCCAGGTAAGGTCTTGTTGCTGGGCACCGAGCTGATGGGCTTATGGCTCTCTCTGTTACGAGACACAAGAATGTTTGAATATCATGTAGGCAAAACATGCAGAGAAAGCCACGAGGACGGACATCTTAATAAGGAAGGCTGGTAGTAATGAACAGCTATGTAAGTCAGAAAGTCTGCATTTGTGCTTCTTTAGGGTTGTCCGCTTCTGAGAAGCTTCTGTGGCAAAAGCTGGTCAAAATGCATTCTTCAAAACTCCCAGTTTCTGCCTTCAGTCGGTAAATACTGTCAGAATCCAGATGAAAACCCTGTATTATTCCTCTTTCCTCACCGGCCTCCTAAACTCACTTGTCATCTGTAAAACATATCTGTTCATTTACATTTTAATGCCATTTCCTGTAACTTTATCTTACTAGGTGTTTTCCTGCACAGAAACATTGATTTTCCTCACCACAATTATTGTGCCCTAAGAATATACTCAGCGTGATATCTAAGTGCTCAAGCATAGCTGTCTTTCACGTTCAGCAGGGTCTTTTTGTTGCAAAACTAGATCAACTGGATATGACTAACCAGTGACCTCACCAAAACTTTCTGTGTTTATCTGTGACTCGTGCCTCCTAGCCCTGCTCTGGTCAATGTCAAGACCAACTTACTTCTTCCATTTTGCCTCTGAACATCAGACATTGTCTCACTGCTCTTAATGCTCCTCTTTCCATGTATGAACCAGAACTTCCAGTAACCTCCACAAAGGAACCAGATTCCTGCTTGGTTCCTGCCTGCCCTTGTGGCCCTCTGCTCCTGTGGAGCTGACTGCTCTCCTCTGGCAGAGCTGGGAGTAGCCTCTCAGGGGACTATGTGGCCCCCCAGCCCCACCATGTGTTGTCTCACTGTGCTCCTTCATGGATGTGCAGAGATCTTATCACATAACCTAACACACTGCTTCTTCAGCGCCTCAGAAAATGTATTTTTTTTCTCAATGCTACCTAAGTTTTGGTGGTCTCCCTGCAATTAGTAGGCCAGGATAAGAAGGCTCCCTCCTTAACGTGTTTGGGTCCGGTTCTCCTGTTGAGGTAGAGATTTCCACAGTGTAAGTATTAACCGGGGAATATTCCTTTCTTTTGCCTTCACTGGGGTCTTTCACCCCTTGATTATAATCAGCTGCAAACTCACCAGCTTGCTTTCCAGTACAAATGGGCCATGCTTTTGCTTAACCCCCCACACCGAGTTCTCACCTGTAGGCATTGTGCTGACAGTGCAGGTATTTCACATCAGAGCTGTGTGTTCTTCCTTTCTCATGTACATCTCTCCTACAGGTGCTCCCTGCTCCCCAGCTTTGGTGTTCCGGTTCTGCCATCAGGGCTCATCTCATCCCTCCATCTCCTTTTCTCCCAGACAGCCCAGGACTCCTCTCATTCTGACTTCAGTCTGCAGGGAGTCACTTCATGCCATGGCAGCTGGCATCTACAAGAATAACCTCTCATCTATCTTGGACATCAACACTGTATGCTACTTTAATATACTGAACTGACATTAGCAAAACATCGAGTAAGCAAAAACCAGATATTTATGTGAAAACGTGTGCCCTGATATCATTGGGAGAACCTGTATTTCTTTCAGTTATGAGGCATCAAGTTTTGTTTTGATTGCAAGGCCAAAAATGTAATGCCCATTTATATTAATGACATTCAAATAGGCAAGAACCATGATGTGCTACAATGCGATGGTAACACAGCACAAAGTAAAGACCCAGTAGGTACCAGCTCTGGAAATTTGCTTCAGAATTTGACTGACTCCTGATTAGTGGGTTGCACTGTATTTGGGTTGTTAATACGTCTGCAAATATTATCTGTCTGCTTTTACAGACCTTTTAAATTTCACTGAAAACATGCTAAACTCTTAAAATAAATTGTGTTCTCCTAACATCATAAATTGCCAGGAATGAAAGAACTGCATGATAAAAAGCTTTCTTTTTCTGTTCAGGTTATTCACACTTACAGAGAACTTTGTGTACAGTCAGTCTTACTGTTTTCTTGTGATCAGTCCATATTCCATGTAAGTATGAGCTGTGTTTGAAATGGGAATTCAGAGGTACTGGTATAGAATGTTGAATACCGCTATTGCATTGCAAATGCCCTCCATGGGACAACCTGGTATATCTGCTTGAAGTGTTATTATGGCATACCAGCACATTTTGTTCACTCTGGACTGTTTCTTTTCCCCAAATAGGAAAAGGGAATAGAAAAGCATTTTATAAAACTGGAATACAACCCAAAAACATTAGTGGGTTTATCCTGGGGCAGATATGGATTTGGATTTATTTTATATAAGCAGAATACATTTCAGCTGGTGAAATTACACTCCTATTTTAATCTTCTCATGTTGTAAAGATTTTGTTTCAATATTGTTTCATTATTATTCTTCTTCAGTCTCACTGTTATGGAAACTTCAGAATTTGTGTGTCTTGGGTGTTGAAGCCAGCCATGGTTAATACTTTTCCCACAAATAACACTGAAAAGACACTATGATTTTCAAGTATCAGTTAATTATCTGTAAAGACTAAAGGACATTGTGGTACTACACAGGTTTCACACAAGTTAAGATATTTTAGAAAATTATTAATTAAACCTGGATTTGACAGCAGTGAAGAGAATCAATGGAGAGGGAACATGCCTCAGAGCAAAAATGTTGCAAAGACCCTGATGAATTTAAGGCATTTTGGAAGGGGACACGGGGAGAGGGGGTGAGAAGGATGAAGGAAAAAAAAGGATAACTGTTCAAAGTTACTTACATATATGATCTTGATTTAGGAAAAAAAAAAATCCAGGAAAAAAAAATAAAATTAGCTCAATAAGGGCTGATTGACAATATGCAGCTGACTGACCACTATATTCTTATGAATGCAACTAGTCCGTTTGGAGTGAATTTGAGTCATGTAGGGGCAATTCTCTATGTCATTGATGGACAACATCTGTAGCTTTTACTTCTTTTAAAAACCTGAGACTGTAGCTTGCTTTGGCTGAGAAACAATTTCCAAACTGGACGCAGTTGCCTACGAAGCCTGGCATAGAGCCACGTACCACCTTGGAGAAGGGCACCTTTCACAGCCCTGCTTCTTCGTAACCTTATTGCCATTGAAAGGTAATGACAAGTGCTGCGACATGGACAGTATATACAGCAATATCCCTCCTCAACCAGCCCATTCCATGGACTATATTACTCCATTCAGTTCGCAGCAGAACTACCCACTGACTTTAAATGCGGATTTAGCTTAAAAAAAAAAATTAAAATGCTGGTAAAATATGGTTGCTTGAAAACAATGAAATCTTTTTTTTCTTTTTTTTTTTTTTTTGTGAAGGCATAGTAAAAAGAAACATAGAAATTCATTGCAAATGTTAATGCTGGGTTCCAGTTGTTTATTATTTGTAACAATTTTCTTCACTTCCTCCTGTTATTACATATTATTACTGTCTATTACTAAGGTTTCAGGCAAACAATTTTACATATAGGATGAGATGCCATGCAGAGTGTATTGTATTTTGTGAGGGTTGAATTTATACTGAGCAGCAGATGCCAGTTGAATCTGAAAAATTCTTTGATTGACTTTCATACAAAATTTCCATGGAGAATAAATTTTATCTAAGATGTAGTTGGGCTATTTTTATAGAATTTCTGATTTGTGGGATGCATGCTACCAAGGTTTACAACAGGGAGTTCAGGGTTGCAGTAATACTGTTTTGAGTATATGAAAACAAATTCTTAGGTTGACCTTGAATAACGTTCTAATAAATGGGACAGAGAAGTTCCCTATTTTTGTGTGTTTGAAGGTGTACTGACTTTTTGGGATCTGGACACAAATAGATAGACATGCACCTTATGAAAGAAGAGTTTGAAATAACTTTATAGTGGAACAATATACATACAACTATGATGAGAAAACCATATTTGTTAATAAAAGTTTATTATGTCCTTCAGCTTCTAATTAGCAACAAAGAAAAAATCTAGTAAAAACATGTGAGTAAACATAATTTATTCTTTTAATCCTTCTACAGGATTATTGACTATTTATTACTAGGCTTCCTTTCAATCTTTGATAGTCCTGCACCATAAGAACCGTCTGTGACTATTAGGAAGCTACAACCAATGCAGCATTGAAGCCATAACTCATCTAAGTGTTAACTACGTTAAATAGCTTCAGTAGTTCTGGGATTTACTCTTTAACAACTAACAGAAAAATTAGATCTAGAATCACAGGATTACTGTCAGAAAAAGGAAATTAAATCTGTAGAAAAACTAAAAGAATGAACATCAGAAATGCATCAAAAAGAGAGCCTTGGCTCACTCTGAAATTTTATGTTTTTTTCATTATGGGAAACTTCACTCATCCGTATTTGTCTTTTACAAAGGATTATGAATAGAGGACTACAACTCCATAAAATTTATATTTTGTCATCTGGTTTGATTGGTAGAATTGTGTTATTGAGAAGGATTCCGAGATCACATTAACCGGGAAAGAGTAATGCACTATACCTACTGAAGAACAATACACGTTCTTATCTACCCAGGCAGGCAATCAATTCTCTAGTGCATACATCAATACAGGCTAGAAGTCCACTATTGGCAGATTGTGTGGATGAGGTCTTGATACGGGCCTTACCAGCAATGATTACCACGGCTGAATTCACTGTAGGTTAAACAAACAAGCAAGCAAACCAACATGGAAAACATGGATTAGTTCTCCATCACTGTGTTTTTTCTTCCATAATATGATAATATAAAAGCCCCTTTCAAACGCACAAGTGCAGGCAGTGAATGATCCACTTTTAAACTGTAACCTAAGGAAATACGTTATTTTGAAATACTGAATACTGTGAGATGGCTTTTGATGTTAGGGAAGTGAACTCCAAAAAGAAAAGTCCTGAACCTCTTCAAAACTGAACTAACATAAACATTCAGGTAACATTCCCAAACTGCTTGTCACTTTCATGAACTTCAGAACCAAAGAAAGCATCAGAAGACACACAAGAAGCTCTGATTCTGGTTCTGCTTTAGCAGAAACACAGAAGATTCATGGATACTTTGATGGGCCATCCAGCTAAGAGCTAGCCTAGAAAGCAGCTAGTATCCTGTAATCGTTCTGCCAGCCTAGATTTGGAAACAGACCCATGTTTTCAATTATCTAAAATTATTACAGTATGACTGGCAATTTAGCTAAGCTTTTGGGTAGGAATTAATAAATTAACAACCAGGATAAAGCCTAAATACCATTATGTCCTTACAGGGAGCCAGGCTCAAAATCCTGATCTCCCTGCAATCTGTGCTGATCTCTGCTGACTTCCCAGGGCCAAGATCTTACTCTGCGGCTTCTGTTGCCTTTTGTGCAGGGCTCTGCCCAAACAAGCAATGACCAATATTTCAGATTTAGATATACTCCATCAGGTCCTGCAGAAAGGCAAGAAGATGCCCGCTTCACGCATCTTAGCAGAAGGTTAGAGCCCTTTTGCCTTGTAGTACAGTGTTTCAATCATTAGTAGCAGCCGTGGGCTTTGTACCAACCCTGCAAGACCTCAGGGATGAGGCTTCTCAGGCTTATTGTGTCTGAAAATTTTTTTACCTACCTGCCTGGATCTTTGTTGCTTCTTGATTTAGCCTAACTGATTTTCCAATGACCGACTGACTATGGCTTATCTTTGGGTAGTACAATCATAGTTTTCATTTGGTTAATCCTAACAAGTAAGTCTTCTGTGCAGGATGAGATGCTTCGGACACAAGGAGGTAGTGTAGACAAACACAGATCTGGTGTGTCAGGAGATGGACCTTAAGGAGTGGGGGGCACAAGATGCTGTGAAGATGATGAAGGTGAGGGACGATAAGAGATGGGACACAAGTTTGGCACTGGAGACCTCAAGGCTATGACCAACTGTGCTGTCACCAACTGTCAGCAACAGAAACCATGTTTCAGGGGTAACAAAGAGAAAGAAATAGTACTGAACATACATAAAAGGCACCATATATAGTAAAGCCATATGTAATGGAGAGTTTCAGCTCAAGGTGCAAAAGCATGATAGCAAACATTTAAACATCGTCCCAAGTGGATCCTTGAGTGAGGAAGAAGCAGCTACCAACATGACACTCTGTTCCTCCCCAGGAAGGATTAGTGATGCTGTTGGCTCACCACACTCACACCCCCGCCCTGCCAGACACCAGGGTGAAGCCATCGACGTTAGGACTCAAAGGAGCAATTGAAGGGTAAGCATAGCACCAGGAAAATGGATATATACTAGGAAATATGCACAATTTAACTTATTTAACACTTTTTTATTATTATTTTATTGTATTTCTATTTAAAATATATTTATTTTTATTATTACAAATTTAACAAATAATTTAACAAATTATTATTGAAAACTTTTCTGTATAGTAGTATTCCCTCCTTCCCTTGCTCCCTCCCTCCCTCCTCCCCTTCCTGCCTTCTTTTTCTTCTTTGGCTTCCTTTCCTTCCTTCCTCTTTGTCTGCATGCTCCCTTCCTTCCTTTCTTTCTCTTTCCTTTCTTTCTCTTTCCTTCTGCTGCTTCCTTTCTCTTTTCCTTCTTCTGTAGGAACTGATCTGGAGTAATATACTAATAACAATTATTTGATCAGACTGCCAAAATTTCTGTAACACTAACAAGAAATTCTTGGCTTCACATACCTTTTTTTCCCCATGCCAATATTTTGTTATTACAAGCATACCAACATGATGCAGGCTCTGAGCTACATTTATAGCAAGACCGAGATGTCTGGGGGCCTGTAAAGGAGCACAAATTTTTGGTACCTGGGAAAGCATCAGTTTTGTAACTGAGGTACCTGTGATGGTAACTAGCTGAGGAGCCCCTAGAACTGAAGCAGTAACTGCTCGGAGGCTGTGAGGACTACGGCTCTGGCTGTAGGTGCTGACACTGTACCCAAGGCAATTTTTGACCCGAAGTACAAAGGAGAGGAGGGCACCATGTGTCACATTTCCCCTGAGCCCGCAGTCCCACCCTTATTGATGGGAAGGTCAGACAGGTTTAGCAACAGCCATTCATTCACATGCTTGTCTACACTGGAAAATTTCAAAACAGATTTAGTCAAACCAATGGAAACAACCATCTCAGAATTATTTTTCATTTCAGCAGAAGTTTGTTTTGGCTTATTTTCTTTAGGTTGGGAGACAGTGAAATGAAAACAGGGCAGTCAACACAAGTAAGTGTTCATCCAGCCTTGTGTACCCACTTAACTAAACTGCTTTAAAAATCACATTGAAGTTAAAACTATGATTATTTTTTTTTTCTCTCTTCTGCAGAAAGTTGCAACTTTTTTCCGGAGGTAGCATTTCAGCTGAGCTTTTCTATCCACCTGGCAACATCAAAAGGAAAAATTATCCTTATATAAACAGTCTAACTCTGACCCCACAGCATGACAATTGCTACTTTCTGTATTTGCACAGGACAGGGACTTGACTTACATTTTTTCCTAAGCACAGCAAGCTTTACTAACAATATCTGTGATCACACTAACTAACTAACAGCCTGTTCTTAAAGAGGGCTCTGCACAGCTCTGCAGACTGCCTGGTTAGGACGAGGATTAGCTGTCACGTGTCCCCGGCACGGCTACCAAAGGGACAGGACACTGGTTCACAGTCCACTCTACTATTTACCGTAGACATATACTCCTTTCTTGAACCCTTCACACATCTGTATTTCTGTGTCTGGTCAGCACATGATTTTTCTGTGTTAGTAAAAGAGACAATGGAAGAACAGCAGCTCAGTTTTTCCCTGTAACCTCCTTTACTCATTTCCCAAAGCTCAGTAGCCTGCTGTGGAGAAATCCAACTTATTTGTTGCTGCCTATGAGTTTATAAACCCCTCCGATTTGGCCCTCACCTCTCATATCACAACCATCTGAGTGAGGCGCAAAGACTGTATTAATGACTGCCTTGGTGAGCTGCTGTCTGCTGGGGGACTCCAGGATCTCCCAGGGGTCTGCGACCCACCATCGCAGCAGAAAAGGCAAACAGCCCTGCCAGTGGGTAGAGGAAGTTTCTGCGTTCGGGTGAATACAGACACAGGGGTCTTCATAAGCAGGGGTGTCTGCGCACAGCGCAATGATGCCAGGTGAACAAGGGTGGGAGAAGGTCTGTTCAGATCTGACAGAGGGTTAATACAAGAAACTATAATTAAAATAAAGCAATCAAAAAAACCCAAGTATATTATTCCTGTCTTCTTGGAGATTGCTTATGGATGGTTCTAAACTGACACAGGTATTATACTGCACACCACATCCTAATAGATATTAGAAATCCATGTTGGGGGTTGAAAATAAAAAAGAAAAAAAAACCCAAAACAAATCCATCCAAGAATGAGTCAGAAATAAACAACTTCAAGTCATAAAATATGAATTAGCTCACAGCATTAGTCGGAGGATAAATTTTTGTAGGAAGGGTTATTTTTCATCATTTATAAGGAATTTACAAGAAATCTGCAGCTTGCCATTGGAGAAATGAAGTCTTCTTAAAGCTTTACATTGTTTTGCCACCACTTTCATAATACTTGTTTATGTTTTAAGGGGGAAAAATGTACAGCGAGGTGGAACGGTTATTGACCAGATTGATCATGGGAACAAATCTGCCGGTGGTAACCTTGTTTAATGATATGTTGCTGGGCTCAGCACCTTGCTGAGGCTGTGATTCTTCACCGGCTGGGCCCGCATGATGGATCACGGTAGGAGGCTGATGGTGCAATCACTCACTGGCAGCCACTGACACCTGCACCAGCCTGACACCCGTCCCCTCTGGATGTATCAGCCAGCCTGCTCAGCCTACTGGGAGACACAACTATTCCACCAAACGGCGAACAAAAGTTCTTTATCTACCTTGCAACTTCCTCTGTAGGACATTGCCTTCTCTTTTTCTTTCCATTTTATTCTGGCTCCATCTGCAATCCTGTTACTTCTTTGCATCCACTGTTCTGATACGCGGCTGACAGGAGGAACAAAATGAAGCAGCAGCTAAATCTAGAAGAGAAAAAAAAAAAAAAAAAAGGCGAGGGGTGGGGGAGTGGGGGGTGTAGGATCATCTTGCAAAAGAATGAAAACAGTATTTTCTCACTGAAAATCTCTTAACTGTTCATGGATATTACATCAGACAGAAAATTGCTGTCTCTAGATACAGTGGAACTCAAATTCTCTGTGTGCCATTATTTTAAAGGGAAAATTTGTACTCCTCCTTACACTAGATATTGAACATTCTAATTCCCCACTAAAAACTGAGACCAGGAAAATGAGCAACTATTCTTTTGAAGACAGTTCCCTTCCTCTCTTTTCCTCGAGAAAAATTAAAAAGCTAATGCATGCAACAATATTTCAGATTAAATATTTTAATATCATAAATACATGCACAGATCTGCTCCTTCTAAAAGCAGTTACATATGGATATATACACACACAGAAGCACTATCTGTACTGTCTGACAGCCAGGATCTGCACTTAGTTCATTGCTTGGGTTTTTTTAATAATTTGCCTCTTTTATAATACAAATAGTATGTAATGATATACAACCACTTAAAGGGTAACATTTAAAAATAGATCTAGCCTGTGAAATAATGATTTCAATTGAATTTCTCTTCTAGTCTGCTCCCTTACAGGGTTGATGAACTTTTTTGGGGAAAAAAGTGCCTCTTTATTAGTACGACAGGCCATTATAATGATAAAAAAGTAATTATCTAGCCAAGGAGGCTTTAGCACATGCTTTCCCAATCTCTAATTTTATATAAAGGCCTCTTCATTAGTTCAGAGCACAAATCTGTTCAGATTCTTAGAAAAAGAATGGGAAAACCACTTCAGCTACCATGTTTCCTAATTGCGCGTGGACCAGTTCTAGAAATTACACACATCTGTCTTTGCAAGTCACTGTAAATTCAAAGATATATCACCTTGTGCTAGCAGTGGCTGCACAGCCATTACAGGAGCCAGGCTGAGCACCATGGCAGGAGTGCAGACCACAGGCTGCCTTGCCAGACGACCACCGAGGGCCATCCCTGGTCCTGCTCATCTTTCTACCTTTCTTGTCCTAGGTAAAAAGACTATGTCACAAACACAGATTTGCTCAGCTCCCTTTTGTTATCCAACTCAGGCAACGGGTAAGCTGGGTCCTCTGTCCTTGTGCAGCCACGTGCTCCCTCTGCCATGCTGGCTCTCCCAGCCATCCCTGCTCTCATGATATGCCCTGTATGAGCAGATGTGAGAGTGATACTTTCCGAGCTTTCTGGGGCTCTGAATATAACATCCTTTTGGAGCCTGGTAGTCATCAAACTGTGATTTGAAGACACTTGGACTATTCTGATTCATTTTCCTGAATCAAAATCCCATATGCACAGCATAGGGGGTGGGGGATGTGAGAGGGATGGCCACATCTTTGTGTGGATCCCAAAAAGCACTCAAGTGACTGTTGGTCCTTCCTCTCTCAGCCAACAACTGTAAAAAACAGAAAATCAGAACTAGCCATCTTCAGTGTTTTTAAAATATGAACCACCAAACAATTCTATGATTGGCCTTTAAGAAGCCACTAGAAAATAAAAAATAAAATATTTCACTCACTAGCAAACATAGCTGCTGTCATAATCACACACATACGCACCCACAAGCATACATACACAGAAGCATAACTGGGTACCACTTAATTGATAACCGTACACCCGGTTCCTTCCCCTCCTTTTGGGACAGCAGTCGCAGTATGCAGCTGCTAAGACAATGAAAATGCTTTTCCAGCTGCAGCATCTGGCTCTTTGGCAGACTCATTTAGTAGTTGTGTTGGCAGCTTTGGATTTGCCTCTGGGTCTATCATATGTTTATAAAGGCAATGGACTGTCAACCTACACTCATGTGTGTGCCTGTGTGTGTGTGTGTGTCTGTTTCTCATCTCGGTTTATAGCTGGTTTTTGCCTGTGTTTCTCATCTTGGTTTATAGCTGGTTTTTGCTTCTGCTTGTTCACAGAAAATAAGTATTAAACACAAAGAAAACCACAGGCTACCCCCTTATCTTTTACCTATGCATACAACTCTCTTTCTTCAACTTCAGACAACCTCCTTTCAATAAACATCCATTTCATTTGCATCAAAGATAATTCCTTAGAGAAATTCTCTCTGTTTTACAAGAAAACTGAACATTTATATGTGCACATATACAAATCATTTCTTTGTGACTAAGACCCTTAATGCAGTGATATCATAATAAATGATAGGGGACATTTTTCATGTTACAATAATAAATGAGGTGTTAAAGGAATATCCTGATACGTGAGCATTTTATAACTACTGCTTGTTGCTTGGTGGCAGCTGTAAAGCAGGGCTCACTGAATTAGCTGTGATGTACTACTCCAGGGTGATGTTAATTATCCTACAGTGGTAAGCATTTTTTAAGTAGCTGCTTCACATTTTTACATGTTTAGGTATAGCACACTTGCAAAAGCAGGGTGTAAACCACAGTTAAGTATCCCATCTGAAGTAACTGTTTAAGGGGAACAGTATTCCAAAATGCTAGACAAGGGGCAGGGAAAGAAATGAAGTTTTGAATGATCTTTCTATCTTAACATCATATTTTAAAAAATAAATAGCAAAACTCATTTGTACAAGCACGTGTTATACATGAATTGGTGCCTGTTCGCAAATACATACACTAATATATGGACAAGTGGGTTGATGCTTTTCTTCCCCATGGAAAAGTCCTCAGATACAACACAGAAAATACTCCTTTCCTACCTAAAATACTCATGAAAGGGAAGTGATCTTTCCAAAATTACAAGGGCATGAAAATGGGTACATGCTGGTGTGGCACAGTCTCTAAAACTCCCTGAAAATTATTTAAATGCACCAACTGTAGCACAGAATAGTCTAAAAATGAGTGCTGATTCATTTAACGCTCTTGATCGTTATCAGTATTAAAAAAAACACCACCAAACAAACAAGAAAAATACACCAAGACTATTTTTAAAACAAATTTGTAGCAGAAAGCCATTTTCACCGTATTTTTTTATTGATGTAAAATACACAGCATCCTTGCTTTCCTATTTCAAGGCAGTTTTGCCCACAGAAATGAAATGGGGGAGGGGGAGAGTTTACAGGATGATAAATTAGGATTCATCAATTAGTATCTGAGAGCAGCCTCTTCCAGCAAATAATTACTATAAATACAAATGTGAATTCAAAAATCACATTTTAAAAATGTCATTCCATTATTATTGTAATTTGTTAATACTTTAAAACCAAACAAAGCTCTGTTTTCCCCCAGAATCACTTGCAATAATATTTATATGCCTATTTTGATTAAGTTTGTAAACATCTGTAGAAACCTTTGGGGATTGCATAAAAGTCCCAATGAAAGAAATTTTACATTTTAAAACTGGAGACCCTTTATGCAGATTATTTTGCCTTTGGCCATTTCAGGAAGAAATGAAGGAACTGGAGGATATTATAGTTTTACATAACACTGGTGAGATTGTTGTCATCTTTGATCTTACATCAATTAGTCAAGATCTTGAATGATCATAGGCAAAGAAACCTAAACTCTTCTCCCCAGCTGAACAAAAATGTGTCAAAGATTCTAACTGCATAAATTATTACATTATATCCTACAGCAATAATAGCTCCTTTAGGTAGACTTTCTGGTCACCTGTTATACACTGGGAATAGAATTTTATAATGTTTTGGTTTCACGTATAACAATCTACATTATGTATATTTTATTCTATTTTTCTGACCAGTAACACTGACACCAAATTAATCTGAAAAGGGCAGTGCTGCACTGAAAGTGGGGGCCTTCTGTCAGCTCCTCCTGGTGAAGAAATGGGTCGCAAGATAAGGGAAAGTCTTTGAGTACCCTATCCACTAAAGATGTTCTCAAGTAAAACAAAGAAACAAACACGATAACCTGAAAGTCATTTTCGTACTGTGCTGTTATTCACGTAAGCAGGGTCTGTCCTTCTTTCCTTTGCTTTGCGTTCTTGGATCATTATCATGTAAAGCTAGAAGCTACATTTAACTTTTAGAGAATATGACCTTTACGTTATGGGCAGAGAAGGAAAAATTCTGACCAGCACTGAACCACCAATCCCAGCAAAGTTTTCCTTTTCCCTACAGGTAGTATGAAATGGAGCCAGAACGACAGGGCCCCATCTGAGCCGTGCCCAGCTCCCCCAGTCTGCACAAACCCACTCTATCAATCACGGCAGGATAATGCATAGTGGCTGCACCTGTGACAAGGAATGATGGAGTGCTGAACACAGGCCCGGCTTCGCCTGTCGCTTTGTGCATTTGTATTTCTCCAGGGCCACTTTGAGAATTTGCAGAACTTGCGGGGGAAAAAAAAGATTCTCCGGCGTTTTAAAAAACACCTTAATTTGCTTTGATTAGTGGACAATAATGCAATACATGGATCTGGAAATGAACTGCAGGACAGTACAATCCCAAATTCCATCAAGGCAATGTAACCACACAAGGTGGAATTGTATTAAGGGGCAGGCAATTTAATCTGGGTACAGTAAGTAAAAACTCCAATTTTTTGCCATCCATTTCTTCTCTGTTACACCTAAGAATAAGTGTCAGGATTTCACTCTATCGTGACAGCAAGACACAAAAAAAGCTAGCACTAAGTACACGCAAAATTCTTAGAGCCATAAACCACTGAAAATGGAAAGACAGGTCATTGTAAAACTTTCTTCAAAGATATCTTTTACACTGATCATTTTAAGAAAGAGTCACCCCCTTGTAATTATTTTTGGTCAGAAAAGCTTTAACTGCAGTTAAAAGATGCATTAAATTAATTCTCCACTTCAATGTAAGCAAGAAATGTCGCCTTGTCTAAAGGAAAAGCTTGCTGAATTAATCTGCAAAGAATGCACCATGTTTGATTTTATAAAAATATGCACCAGTGTACACTAGTCATGTAAGCCAAGGGTTTTTCAAAAACGGAATTGAATCATACGCTGCAGGTATCTATTATAAAGCTCTGGAAAAGCGTTAATTAGCACAGTTAAAAACATAATATATAGGAGACATCACAAAAACACCCATGCAAATTTAAAGTGAAAATCATGTCGGCCTCCAAAATAATAGGAATGTTTTAATCCCTCAGAAAAGAGACAGACAAAGATGAAATCCATTTTCCCTTTGTGACAGTTCATTTTTTTAAGTCTCGATATTGTTACACGTACAGGATGAAAAACTGTATTAAGAAGGGGGTACTGGAGAATGCAATCTTTTATTCTCTTAACGTGTCTTTGACAGCCGAGATAAAATGCTCAAACCAGTCCTTTTCCCGATAAGTTTTTTTGGGAAGGAAAAACGTATTTGCTCCGAAGTTCTGTGCCCAGTGTTAGCAGCCGCTGACAAGGGGCTCGTTTGCCAGCAGCAGCAGCTGTGCCTGGGATTTTGAGCTGGGTTTCCCCACTGCCGGGCAGGGGCCGCCGTCGCCTCTGGAGCAGGGTTTACCGGGGCTGGGTGTGTTTGGGTGGGTTTTAAGTCTGTTCCGTGGCTGCGGGCGCAGACGCTCCGGTGTTGCTGCGGGCCGGAACACGGGGAAGGACAAAACTCGCGGCGGGGAGCGGGGCCCGCACTCCGCCGCCGCCCTCGGTGCGCGGTGAGGCGCTGCGGCTGGGCCCTCGGCCCGCACCGCGGCCTCAGGGGCAAGGCTGGGGGGGCGGCACGGCGGGGGGGGTGCCTGCTGCTGCCCCGAGCCGCCCCGCCGCCCCCGTGCTCGGCGGGCCCCGCTCTGGGGCTGGGGGCTCGCAGACCCCCTCCCGCCGCTGCCGTGAGGCGCTCTGAGCTGCCCGGCAGCAGGGTCTCCCTGCCCGGGGCGGGTCCGAGAGCGGCCCTGCCGCTGCCCGCCGGGGTGCAGCGCCGCCGTCACCTGCCCCCTTATACCTCACGGCGCCGGGGCTGCCCCCGGCCCCTCGCACCCCCGCGGGGCTGCCCCCGGCCCCCCACCCGTGCCGGGCAGCCCCCGCTAAGGCAAACACCATTAAGTTTCCGAGAAAGCGCCGATGCTCCCCCGTGCTTCCTCGGCGGGGAGGCTGTAAAGGGAGAAGCAGCCCTCACTGCTAGTTAAGAGACCCCCACCAAAACCTGAGGGGGGGGGGGGGGGGGGGGGGGGGGAGGATTTAAAAAAAAACACAAAAAAACCCACAAAACAACCACCACAACCGGGCTTCCCAAGTAGCCCTTCTTAGAGGGGAGGGAGAGAGAGCAGGAGAGAGAGGCAAACATCTGGGGATTGGACCATATGCTAAAGCTTTGTCTTGTCCTTCAAAGTTAGGCTGCCCTTGAAGTGATTTGTCAGGCGGCCTGACTGTGACAGGGAGAATATGTAGCAGGGGAGAGAGGGATGGGGCGGTGGGGGGAGGCAGGGCCCAGAGGCAGGGGAGAGGGGAGAGAGGGAATGAGGTATGGTAGGGGGGAAAATAGAAAAGAAAGAGGAAAAGCAGAGGCAGCAAGTAGCAGGAAAGAACAAAACGACCTCTCTCTCCCTCAGATGTTGATTTTAGGGGGAAGGGAACAGGAGGGTTGGAAAGAGGGGAGAAAAGGGGGAGAGATGAGAGTGGAGGAAGGAGGGGAGAGGCCAGCTCTTGCCGGGAGGGCAGGAGGGGAGAAGGTGAAGCTGGAGAGCAGCGCTGATGCGGGAAGGGAAGGGCTGAAAGTGGCGGCTGCTGATGCTCTTGCTGCTGCCACCTCTTTTTTCCCTCTTCCCTTTTGCCCGCCAAGTGCTGAACTGATTAGAGTGTAATTAAGGCCATAAAACCCCCGGCTTATCCACCTGTTTATTCACTAAAGTCGTGGGCTCATCAGGCAAATTAGCTGCTTCCAGGCTGCACATTGGGCCTAGAGCTGGCCTGATTAATGAAGTTTATTGGGAGTTGTTAAAAGCATTAACTGAAGGAAATCTCAGCAATTCGTCATATTTAAGGGATGGAAATTAAATCTCCCCATGCAAATGAGGGGGAGACTCCGAAGTGGCTTCTTTTGGAGGTGACGAAGGTGGGGACCTGCCAGCGGCTCTCCCCCAGGCACAGCCTGCTGGTGCGGGGTCTGCCCCGGCGTGGCTGTGCCCGCACTTGGCAGGAGCGGGGGTTATGGACAAAGGGGGGAAGATTTTACAGAGCAAGAGCTCTCAGTCCTCCGAGCCTCAAATGCAAGAACTGGGCCCCAACTGAGGCAATACCATCCTTTCGATCTTGCGCTGCGGGCATGTCTGTAGGTACCTGAGGCATCACCAGTGTTGCTCATCTAGCCAGGGGTTTGTAAGACAGCTTCTGTGCCAGGGGCCTCTGTCCCCCTTGGTCAGATAAGCCATCTTCAGTTTATTTCTGCTTCAAACATTTCGCACTCTTCTTAGCTCTGAGTCATATTATGTGGCTCCAATAAAAGTACAAATGTCCACATAATATTTGAAATGTAAAATTAGTTTCTCAGCAACATTCATCATAAACCTTAAAAGTGCAACAGTAGACACTGTAGGCAATAAACACCTAAGAAATATATTAAGGTGAGAAAATGGTCTAACCAGCAGGGAATCCTTCCTAGAGATGAAGATTCACCAATTTTGAAAGTGTTTTCTTCTGGCATGTCAATCTGATTCTATTTCTGACATGAATAGTATTTTCATACCTGAAGCCACAGAATTTTTATATTAACAATTTATAATAAAAGAGAAATTACAGTGTCACTACAAGGAGTGAATGTCCTGAGGAAGGGATAATGAGAAGAAAGGGAGGTCAAAAAAACCATCTTGGCCTTGCTATTTTTATCGAGTGTTCAGTTCACAACCACATTAGGTTTACAATTTATTTATTTTTAATGTTTTCATACAAAAAGAAGAAACATTGTCTGGCATCTCTGAAAGCTATTTTCACCCAAATACCCAGTTGTGAACATCATGGGGAGGGAGGAGGCAGAAGAGAGAGAGAGTTCATGTTTGATGTAATTCTTATTCTATCATGCTTCTCTGTCTAATTATTACAAAGCTAATTATTTGTTACAATTATTGGATTAACAATTTGCTAATCAGTTTTCTTCTCCTTTGTAGAGCAGCACCAGCACAGTGAAGTGCAAGGTGAGAATGGTGTCTGGATTTTCAACAGAAAATTAGAGTGCCATTTTCCTTATGTGCCGATTAGTTCAGCTGCTTTGTGATGTACGACCAATACAGCATATCCTGTATCACATCCTACTACGTAGCATCTTTGCTCCTACAGCAATAATTTTCTAACTTTTGGAATGTGGAGACTGACTATTTGCCAGTAGCAGAGTCCCTCTCCTACCATCTCCCATCAGAAATGTTTCACTCATCAAGCCACCCCGTGGAGCACGAGGAACAACCCAGCTCCTCCAAACAATAGTTGCAGAAACACAAACTAGTACCACGGTAGCCCCCTGCACGTGTGCACACACGTGGAGTTTTGAATGTACTTCAAGCACAAAATAATACATTTTCAAAAGACACGCAATCCCCTTAAAATAAAACGCAGAACTCGGCTGTTATGCACAGCAAAGACTGTTTCAGCTGCTAGTAAACAACCAAACCAAACCAAACCTTCCTTGCAACATTTTTTTAAAGACAATGGGTAGAGTATGCTTCTAATGCTGCTTGCAACGCTGCAGCACAGGTTTCCTACTGATATTTCTGTGGACGAGAAAGCAAAAGGTTTCAATGAAAAAGCAGTGGATTATTATTATTATTTTTAACTGCAAGTTAACTAAGCATTTCTTAGAGAATGAAACAACAACATTATTTTCTGTTTATGGATTTAATGCAAATATGCAAAGAGTAATTATAATTGGTTCATTTGTGGCTGTCTTTTTTTTTTTTTTTTGGCATACTTTAAGACCATTTGCTTTAAATCTATATGAGCACAAAGTAATTTCAATTTTGGCCAATAGGATGCTTAAATTTTAAGCAAAATAAATATTTTGGTGTTTTCACTGAATTAAGAAGAGATCTGTCGGAGACAGTGTTTGTTCCAAATTAGCAAATTTCTTTAGAAGATTCCTTAAATGAAATTCAATGACTTGTGGAACATTCTGTCAAAACACTTATTTTTCTTGATTACCAGTCCCTTCAATAAATCGATTTGCCCCATTAGGTGGGGTCTTTTAGTTCTGCCACTAATGGGATGTGCTACTTGCAACTTTTTCTCTCTGTTTCAGAAAGAATCTATTCAAAGATAAATATTCAGGTGAATCCCCAGAAGCTTCTAACACCACCAAACCCAGGTGTTTTAGTTAGAGATTTTTTTTTTATTTTAGAAGAAATATCTGATATCGTGGTGAAATGTCTAGTTATAAAAGATTTAAGTGAAGAAAGATAAAGCTTTGCAGTGGTTGAGCACTCTCCCTGCAGCCCCAACAGTAGTGATTATTTATAGTATAGACTCCTCTTCATGAGAGTGTTCAGAGATGCAATTGCAGCTAAAATTTGTCCCAACTATTTTTTATCCAATAGCAATTCAACTAGACTTCTGTATTTCACTTTAATAAGAAATCTTGTGGATTACCGAGTTAGGCACAGGAAAACAAATCAGTTATTTAAAATTGCTCCCCATATATATGTACAGAACTCCAGTCATTAAGGTGAAAGCATAATGAATTGTACAATTCGGGTCACATAAACAGGCAAAAAGCAGTATGCCTTCAGAACAACAAAATGATCAGTTGATTTCTTCCTATAACATCAGTACTATTAGTATATCGACTGTTAGAGCAATGGCATACCCGAACTCCAGATAATCTTTGTGAAAACACTGAGACAGTTGAGGTTTTTCCGTCACATGCCTGATTTGACAGTAGTGGAAACAAGGCAAATTTTATCGCAGCAGCAAACTACATTATGGCACATTCAGAGCTAAATTTAGCCCTCCCAGATCAAGAATGATCTTACAGTCAGGGCCAAATTATTCTCTTTAACGGCACTGTGCAAAAGATGTCCTAAATGATGAAGACCCTGTTCTGTCCTTGAATAAGTACAGAAGACACAGAGACCTCGGTGGGAGGAGTGTGAGCTGCTGTTATGGTCAGAATTCAGTCCTGAGTGACCTCCTGCTTTTGCATGTGGTCTACTACTTAGGCACATCAAGGTTGGAAAGGATACTATTTCACTGTAACCTAATTTTTTCTTGTCTCCTGATAGTTTACTAAACTATCAATGATGCAGGTTTTGTGGCTTAATTAATTCTTTCACACTGCCTCCTTCCATCTCAGTCATACTTGAATCTTTCTTCTTCTTAACATTTTACAGCATGTTTTTCAGCTGCGGGTAGAACCACAATGTTAATGAACGACAATTATCTTTCTTACTTATCTGAGAACTTTAATGAAGCTTCATTAAAATTAACATGACATGATATTACTGGAAGAGCTGTACAAAACCTTTTTTTCAATTATAACCTTTTACTTTTTTTCCCTATTAAATAGAAATTTTAACTTACTGTGGTTTGCTGGGCAATAATTAGCGCATTCGTGGGGCACTCTTTCCTCAACAGCATCGCAAAACTAGGACCTACAAGGGAAAACACTACCATGTCCTTTAGAGGGATCTGCTACACCTTAGCACTTAGTTAATCCCCTCGTCAAACACACTCAAGAAAATGAAAGCTGCATGTCACATTGTCAGTGTGAGGAATCGGTTAAACTCTTTGCATTTGATTCTGCATTTCAGGGAAGACAATACGTACTGGGAGAACGCAGCCTGCATAGCTTTATCTGGAGTAACTGTAAATGTACATAAGCTTCTATGTGTAGCATTGTCACCGACAGCCCCAAATGACAATCTGCTGCATTATAAAAGCTTACCATCGATGGGCATTGCAATTAACCATAGGAGCTACACCTTAAAACTCAGTTTTCAAAGACAGGTTTTTAAAGTGCTTGAAAAAAATGCTCTTTGAACCAAGACAGAGCAACAAAAAGATGTGAACACATTGTTCGTGCGACTGCAGGTTAAACTTCCATCAAACCTCACAAAAGCTAGCTCGTGTTTTAAATATGTTTCCAGTTTAATAATTTGAGAATAAAAATTAAGTTATTGTCATTTTATTTTGACACACAAAATGATTTCTTCTTTTTCAATACTACATCTTTCCAGGGCAGAATTAAGCCTTTTTTTCGAAGTAAATCTAAATTGCAACAGCAAGTGTACTGTCATTTTAATGACAGCAGTAGACTTTAAGTATGGAATGAATCAATTATTGCAAGCACAGCCCCTGTGTAAATCACTGACGGCAAACCGGCAAACCAACCTCAGGATTATAAAATGAATCTTTGACAAGTATTCAAGGTTTCAGCATATTCTCAATAATGAGGATTAAGTACCTACTGTCTGTGAAAGAAAAGTTTTATTCACTTACTAAAGAATATGTGAGTAATCATTAAGAGAGGTCAGATTAACTGAGGTACTTTTTAAAAAAGGGCATCCAGTACAACATCTGCTGGAAAAATCAATGATAAATATGTCAATTTTTTAGAAAAAGGGAAAGATTAAGAGAAAGGCAGTGTAATGGAATGACTTAATGCTCTGTTTTTAAAGAATGGAGAGGAATTATAATGACATCATAAACTATCATTATGAAACTTTTTGACATTTTCATGTCAAGAAAAAGACTCTTCTTGAATCAAGAACAAATAGTGATTTCTGCTATCCATGGGCGATTCAGTCAAGTTCAAATAAATCCTGATTCTGCAGTGAGAGATGATATACAAAAGCCTCTAGACTACTTTGGTATACACTATATTTTCTTGTGTTTCATATTTTTACACTAAAAGAGAAATTTAATTGAAAGTTCTAATTGTAGTTGAGCTGTGAAAATGGAAATATTTTTAATTTGATTATATGTCAATCGTGCATATATTTTTGGAGAAGCCTTTATGGTAAATATTTCATATCACTTTGCTTTCTTTGCCAGTACCCGATCAATATTGCTTTGCCTTTTTCTGTTTAATTTCCACAAAATAATGCAAAACTGAGAACTGGTGTTATCATAATTGTAGACCAACATAATTTCATGATAGAATAAAGCATTGTGTTCTGTCATAATTTGTATTTTAATTATTAATGAAAGCCTTTGCTTTAACTGTCAGAATTTTTTATTAATGTCTTATGATATTTGCATACTCTTTGCTTTTCTATAGGGATAGAATGTACAGGACAATATATTTATTTCTAATATATTTATACCTTTTTTACCTGGAAGGTTTGCTTTTGAAACAATTGATATCACATTGATCAAGAGATGCTTTATATACACTGGGATGAGGGAATAAAAAATATGTATACAATAATGCTACACTTTACAATTTCATACTCCCCTAAAATAATGCAAAGCAACTAAACTGAAAAAAAAATAATGTTTCTGTTGCTTGTAACAAAATAATGTTCCTGTTTATCTAAACTGCTGCATTCCCATTGCTTTATTTGAAGCAAAATCGTATTTCTTTTATTTGTGTTTGTGCATGTACATGTTTCTTCTTCTTCATGGCACAATGCACTGTCTCTTTGGCCCAATATGGATGATTCATAGTTCAATATTTTCATTCTGCACTAAACAGTCAATTCATTACAAATTAATTCAATATTTCTAAATTTTATAAAACAATGCACACTTTGTTAAAATAATACATACTGCAGTAGGAATGTGAACATTAATAATTCTATATAGGGAAAAGGTAATTGCATGATTTTGCAATAACCAAATTTTAGAATGCATCAAACAAATAGGTACATTTGTAAAGAGTTAAATTTAGATAAAATATGTGTATATTAGAAAGGAAAACTATGAAACAGTTACATCTCTAATTATTGAAAAAACATGAGAATAAGCATTTCTCTTAAGAACATTTCTGCAGATAAGAGAAACTGTAATTATTTTGCTGTTTACCTAAGACAGTTGTCAAATGCAATTTTTGGATTGCATTTGATTGCATAATTTTGAGCTATTCAATATAAACATTTTGCTGCTGCTCTCTACCAAGTGTTATCGTATATCTTT
The DNA here is from genome assembly GCF_023634085.1 of Falco cherrug. Taxonomy (NCBI): domain Eukaryota; kingdom Metazoa; phylum Chordata; class Aves; order Falconiformes; family Falconidae; genus Falco; species Falco cherrug. The sequence goes on from NC_073709.1 coordinate 26,792,674, forward strand.
TGTGCATTTCAGCAGGGCTTTTTCGAACTGCCCAGTTTTCATTAGGATTTTGAGGTAGAGCTTCAAGGCACTGGCTTGTCAGGGAAGCCTGTAGTTTAGAAAGAGGCTGTTTCTCGGTAACCTCCTACAATTAGTTTACAAATGATCTTAAGGAGTTAGAGTACATGCTTGGAAACAAGCACGAAGCACTATGCTTAGAAGGCTTACAAGCCTTTCGCAGAAGACAAAACTGAAGGGATTCATGAAAATGTAAGCGCATAAACATTTCATGCCATTGTACAGGTAGAGTTTTGCAGTAAAAGTCTGGCATCTGGTGGTCCAGAGCAGAAATGGCAGCCCAGTCCAGAAAGAGACAAGGCGGTCACAGCCTGAATTAGCTCATCAGCTAGTAATAAACTGATTATTTCCAGCATACGCATATGCGAGGACTCTTGCTTCTGAATGACCCCCCCAGCATTCATTGCCCCAGGTTGGTTTTTGCTTTCAACCCAGAAGGTCTGTATTTCTTCCCAAAGAAGAAGTAGATGCACATATCCAGAACTGTGATGAGTTTTGAAATGCCAAAAAATGCCTTGTGCAACCCTCGGCAGAGGACAGGGTATGAGACTTACCGCCGTTTCCCACAAGCGGTGTTCAGAGGACTGAGGACTGCAAAAAAATTAGGAGGGTGAGACCCAAGCGTGCCATTCTGCAAAAGGGGAATCTCTTCTATTTATTCTCTGCTGAAGCATAACAGTATGTCACATCACCACCAAATTAATGAAAAACATTCCTTCCCCTCTTCCTCACAGAGCACTGACTCAGCAGCGATTGTGGAGGGCTGTGTGGGGAAGGGGCGCAGAAGAAGGGACCTTCAGAAATACCAAGTCCATGCCCTCTCTGCACACACAGTGACATCACGTAATCTCTGTCAACAGGTGATAAAGAATGTAGATTTTTCACTTTTTTGACCAAAAGACTCTTCCCAGCCCAGATTCCTTTAAAGAGCTGGTAAGTATCTGCCATGTTTCCAAGCTATCTTTGGGCTAAATAGTGCTCCACCTTTCCCCTCCCTCATGTACCAAATACACATTTACAGAAAACAGAAAAAAGCTCTTTGCATGTCCTCTCCCCAGACAGAGTCCCCATTCTCATCATCACCTTGCTAGCTCTTCCTTGAGTAAGTGTACTTCTCAATCTTTCTTGAACAGGGATGGCCGAAATGACATAGTGATCCACATGAGATCTCTCCTGAGCTAATACTAATGGTGTGAATTCTCCATCTTTGTGGAAAACACCTCTCTGGATGTAGGCTTGCATTTTCCATGGCTACAACACGGAGAGGTTTACAGCACCGCATGACCAAATAATATCCATAGGTCACCTCTTCACCTCAGAATATTCCAGAGAAGCTCTGATAATACTACTCCCCCAGCCTCCTCTTCAATATTGCCTGATGTCATAACTCTTCACTCATCTTACAATTTCCCCTACTAATACCAGTCTTCCTTAATTTATTATCATTTCCCATCTGTCAGACTTCTGGATGCTTTACTGAAGTTCAGAGGATTTTAACTCCAGTTTTTCCTTAGTCTTGAAATGAAAGGCAGATATCAGGTGGACATATGCTGCCCTTTGAGATGTGCTTCAATCTCTTTACATTTGCCTCCATTTTTTAGGAATTATCCTTACCTTAAAAACCAGGTGTAAAGACTTACACAAAAAGAAGGGAGACTAAAAGGCCCTCCAAATCTATTGCTGCCTTCTTAAATACCGGTACATTAGCCATTCTTTAAATGCCTGGTGCCATAGAGAAAATAGCTATATTCCAGTTCTTGCTAGCACCCTTTTTATCCCAGATGCTTAATCTTGCAGCTGAGCCCTCTGACTTGCGCACATTCAGGTCTTCGGGTTTGTACTTCTCAGTATACATATTTTAAGCGTTTCCAAGTTGTAACTGAGCTTGACTGTTGACAATGCTTATATTATCATTACACTGTTGGACTTGAAAGCCAAGGGTTATTTTGCTGATCTCATTTCATATCTTATACTTTGTTTGTTTTGTCTAGTGCCTTTTCAAGGTTAGTATTTATCCAGTCGGAAAGTTTATTCCCCTGAGCTGCAAAAAAGTTCTAGGTAATACTAGAAACCTTGACATAATGACATGCCAGATCTCTTCCACATCCAAGTCCCTCAGCTTCCCTGCAGACCTGCTTGCTTCCCCCCCTCCCCCCTCCCCTTGCTTGCTTGCTTTTTAAATAAAATGAAAGGACATTTAAGCATGGCTCAACCCAAGGTATTTATTAAACACACTCTTATAATACCATCCTGTTTATAAAACAAGTAACCTAAAAGGAAAGCAAAACAATACAAGTAGTTATGTATTTGCATGCTGCTCGCTTACTGTACTTTGTACATTGTCCATGCAGCTTCTCAGGAAAGGATCATAATCGTTTATGTATGTCAAGTACATAGAACCAGTTTGAGTACAATAAAAATGAGTAACATTGAAGTGCTGCTTTTTCACCGAGCATAAAGAATAGGCTGACCTATGCAACACTTCCAAGAGTTTTACAGATTTGTGCCGTGCTTGTACAATAAAGAAGAAAAAAAGTATGGCTTATTGTTATTTTTAAAAGAGAATTTCCAGAGGGTGCTTCAAATGATCACATGCAGTCTGTACGGGAACAGGCAACTGGTTATATCCCTTTCAGTAAAGGGCAGCTCGGGCTTTTTCATTGCACGACAACATGGGACAGAATTGAGCCGATGAGAGTCGATGATACACCAAGAACAAAGGAAAACTCTGCAGGCAACAATGTCAGCTTCCAAGTGGCTTTTAGAGTGACATTTTTGATGACACAAGCCAGGCAGAGGCACCTTTATGAAGCAGTGCTAATGCTTTTCATAAACTTGAAGACTAATTCTCTGTTATTCACCTGTTCACAGATGAAGAAACACAGAAATGAGCATGAGCTCCTCAAAGTCACTCAGGCCAAATGTAAGAACTGGGATTAGACTTTAGTGGTCCTGCACTGACTTCAAGGCAACCCTTGCCACTCCTGCTACTGGAACATTTCCATTTTCCATGTCCAGCCCTACTCCTTTCCTTCCTTCCCTCCCAACCGTTTTCTGCCTTGGTTGTCAGAAAGTCCTCTTCCCAAAATTATAAGCCCCCCTCCTTCTTGTCCCTCTCCTTCCTTTCTTTTCCACAGAAGAGTTTCTGTACCCAGCACACCATGGAGAACACATTGCTTCTCTCGGACACAAAATTTTAGTGCTATTCCAACTCCTTTCCAGCCCCAAAGTATTTCACCTACAAACACATGAAGGGCTTAGGAACAACAAACACCAAAGAGAAAAGCTGGAGGATATATTTTAGTGGGGGAAAGGATAGGTTATTCACAAAAGTTGTTGACTGCTGTAGCTCTATCAGTGCAGGACTGGTCTACCCTCTCAAGCACAGGAATGACCACTGCTCTGTGCACAGAACACCAGCAGAGACGCAGCTACCTGGGGAATCTACACTTTATTAGGTATTTCACTATACACTCTCCCCCACCAGGCTTTAAAGTGTCACTGAGAAGCCTGGGAGGTCCTAATACAGATAGGCACCCCACTGTGGCCAGCGATGTGTAAGTAGAGAATAGAACAAGGCACCCTGCCGTACAGTTACATTTCCCTTCTACCTCTAAGCATTTCCTACAGTAGAAAGACAAAAAAAAATCTTTAATATGATGCTAGTATATAAAAATACTTCTGTGGCATACCAAGACAGCCTAAGAAATTTTGGGGCCAATTTTCAACACTTCCTGTTGCAGATGGTTGCTGATGCTGAATTGTGCTTGCTGTAGAGACCAACATGAATTCTCAAGGCATTGTGCAAGCCACAAAGGCTGGGATCAAGTCTCAGCTCCCACTGTACGTGCGAGAGCATGCCTGCCATTGTCAGTCTTGTTAACTCTCATGGTCTCTTCGCTTTTTACTCTGTGCTTATCCCATCTCTTCTTCCATTAAAAAACGTGAAAGTTTCTGTCCTTGTGGATTTGCAAAGGGAAAATACAATCCCCAAGGGCTTAGAAACAAGGCAACAAAGTAATAACCAACACTGATTATTCTTTGAGATTCTATTATTTTAAAGGCAATTTCCCAACTTTCAGGGCCTGATTTGTGGCTTCTGAACTGTAAAGTTCAGCCATCCTTGTGCTTGGCAAGCACCTGAAAGTGAAGCGTGTGCAACCAAGCTCTATATATAATTCTGTAAAATGAGAGCTGTTTATCTCAGTAGCTGAAATATTCATTATCGAAAATAAGCATCTCAATGTTCAGAGGATGAATTGTGTGGGCTGAGAATAACAATGATCTGGGAAATAACAAAAAAATCCATGTCTCCACAGTGTCCCAAATGGACACAGCTGAGAGGACCTGACCTTGTGCAGGGGATGTGGGGTGAGAGCCCCCGCTGACGTACATGTAGGCACCTGCCCTTACTTTTGACTTGATGCTTTCATTTCAGCTTGGCTCCTCTTGCTGGTTGCTGGGACTGCAAAGAAAGCCAGGAAGAAATGAATGCCCAGTTTGGCTGGGAGAAGGGAGGATGATGATGAAAGGGATGAAAGTGGAAAACACTAACCACTGCAACTTTTCGTGAATCTTTTAGTGTTTGGCAGACAATACGAGTTGTGTGTTAAAAAAACACCTTTTCCTGCCCCTATTGAAAAAAAAACATCTGCCATTTAGCCAAGTTTTAGGTCTGAGAGTCACACCACTAAATGTCCTCGGATTCTTCCTTTTCTTCATTTTCTTTGTGCACAGAAAAGTTGCAGGTTGCAAGGAGCAGCCTCAAAGGGCAACGGGGCCAGCTCGCTTCAGTCCTAACCTAGACAAATGAAATTGGGCATTCCTGGAAAAGGCTATACAAGAGCAGGAGATGGTCATTTAAGCTGAGATTTTCTCTGTCCTGTATTCTAGTGACTTTCCTTCCTGGCATTGGTTCAGCAGATTAAAAGGAGCCTTCAATCTGAAATGCCAATGGAACAAAAAGCAGAAAATGGTTATGGGAAAAAAATACAGACTGGGACAAGAATGCCACAGGAATTTTCAAGTTTAGGTTAGTTTTACTTTTTTTATAAAGATAGAAGGTAAAGAAGGACAACTGGGACAAACCACGAAGGAAAAGCAGATGTTCAGAGGGGAGGGTAAGGTAAAGAATAGGATGTAGTAGCTGTTTGCCTCTGGCAGTGGTGTTGGGTTTGTTCAAGCTGGCATGGTAAAAGGAGTCTGTTCTCTTTAAAATGCCAGCCTCGGAGGCAAAGCCAAACTGAGCTTTTTTGCCAGCTTCAGCAATAACATTTTGACGTGTAATCTCTGCATTGATATGATTAATTGTTAAGTCAAATAAGAGGCTGTGTGATGGAAAAGTAATTTAACTGATTTGCCAAACTGAATAAAGTCTGGTCTAGTCATGTCTACAATCAAACTGGGAAAATGTTTACTAATACTTCCAGAGGTCTTTAAGAAGAGAAAAAAAAAAAAAAAGTTTAATAGCAAAGATCTTTCAATGCCATCTTGGAAACTGTTTCTGTCTTTGCTTCTACAACAGCATTTCCACTAGGACTCAGCAAGGTCCGTAAAGCCAGTTTCTTACCCATGGATGCTAGATGGGAGCAGGATCCCTGACCGATCATAGCTGCAGCTGAAATCAGCGGGGACAAGCATCAGAGCTGCACCGTGTTTCTTAATACCACGTGCACTGAACAGATCAGGGCCTTAGTATCAAAAACTTCTACATTAAATCCCTCTGAGGCTTATTTCCCTCTACACTAAATGGGGATGTAACCACCTCACTACACAGCAAACATGTGAAGGTAAACTAATCCAGGTTTGTAAAGTCAAATTGAAGTTGTGTGTACTGACAGCATGGGGCCACACTGAAAACTGATGATCAAAGGAATGCTAACCAGCGCCTTTTTAAATTAGCATCATGTAGCCCGTGCAGCAAAGGAGACAAAAGTCTTGTTGAAAATACAGTTTATGACTGTGTGATTTGGGTTGTTACCGAATGTGAGAAGGACCAGGGAACTGCCTAACCCAAGCCCCAAGTATAGCACCATGGACCCCTGTAAAAGTTCCTTTTACAGGTATGTTTAGGGTACAGTATTTGTGCATCCTGAAGACGAATGGGCCAAAAAAAGATAAAAGGTTTACACCTTTCAATAAATAATAGCAAGCATCACAAAAATTGCAAACTTTGGCCTCAACACTGACTTTTGACTCCCTGCCCCATGGCATTCAGCAGCACAGGCACTTCCTAAATCAAGCTGGAAGTGCCTGCGGCTGTCACAAACACTTAAGACAACCCAAGGATGGGTCTGCCTGTATAATTATGCACATTTATGGCAATTAGTAGCTCTTCTGTGGAAAACCTAGAACTTAGGACTTGTCAAACAAGTAAAGGACATTGAAAAATAAAATAGCAAAAAGGAAGTAATCATAAAAGCTAATAAAATAAATTCTAGTTGATGCTGAATTAAGAGAATCAATAACAATGTGGTGGGATCTCATCTGTGCCACCTCTTTCAGAAAATTTAGAGCTCCCTTGGATCATGTGTCTCCTACCCACATACTAATGAAGGGCAGTCTGACATAAGTTATTAGAAGTGATTAGATCACATCCTAAGATGATATAGCATCAGTGAATGTTTTCTAGTGTTGCATTAAAAGCTGAATGGTTTTGGTAACGAGTCCATCCTTTTTAATTCTGCCACTTAAAAAATGTTTTTAAACATGAAATCAAACCCATATACAATATTAACAAGTGCTGAGGCAGAAAGGGAGCCTATTGATCACAGGTGATATATCCAGAAGCAATACACTGTTTACAGTGGGTTGTCTCTCAACTGAATAACGATTTAGTCATTTACAGGGAAAATCCTTGCAAATAAAAGTCTAATACTGTGATACTCGGTCTTTCTGATGGAATCCCATTGCCGAGATTGAGTTTTGTAAAGCACTTCACACAAATTTGATTGAAACTACTGTACAGTGCTTTATGTGAAGGATATAGAAGCAGGATATTGTGCAGTAAATTTTGTAATGAAGGGCCACAAATGGCTTGTTAAAGATCCCTGTGTGGATGTCAAGTTTAACAGCAAGTATTGCTAGACTAATGTATTTTTTTAGTAGTTTTTGGTCAAACAAAATATTGTCAAGAACGTGTCCTCAGATAAATGACTTAATTTGTTAATCTAAGAATAGTATCTTGGCTGAACATGTGATTTGGCTTCTCTCAGAAGATTTATCACCTAGCTATGAGCTGACCAGTTCAGCAACCTGAATTGCCACAAAGCCCCACTCTAAAAATGGTGAACTTGAGCTAAGCAAATAATTTGTAATGAATAACTTACGCAAGGTGGCTAAACCCTTTTTCTGCAACCTTTTGAGCAAATGCTCAGATTTGCTCACTATTTAGACTTACTTTGTGGCTTAACTGGAAAACTTTCAGACTAGGAAGACTTGGCATTTGTTCACTGAAAACTTTAGGTCAGTTAAGACCACTCAGAGAAGCTTCATAGTTTTGATGCTGAGCCTTGATTGTCAATGGAATGTTCATTTAGAAAAATACTATTAGATACATAACTAAAAATGCAGCTTTGAAATGTCCTTTCATCAGTCAATAAACTTTCTTTATAAAATTATTAAAGAGCAAACATTGAAGAAAATATCTCCTGTATGCAATTTATCATTAAAGTACGTAAATCTGTAGATGCTCAAGACAGACAGTAAACTCTGGACAAAATAATAATAAAAAAAATTCTACAATTCAAGTGAAAAGTTTTGCAATATTTTCTGCAACTACATTAAGCAGCCCCTGCACATTGCCATTAACTTCAACAACACTAAAGGTTACCAAAAGCTTGTGCTACTGAGAGCTATGTGCAAAAAGCAAGTCCAACAAGATTAAGACATTGTTGTGCATTTTTTAACAAACTGTGGAATTTAGTGCTCATGACTGCTGTTTGAATAATTTCCCAAACAATCAGAGTCTCCTCCAACAAAAGTTACATCAGAAACAGTATCAATGCAATTCTTTGTCTGCTCAGGAGAAGTGGCAGGAGCCACCATGCCTCAAGACTATTTTTTTCTGCTGTGGCCGCCAGTTCATGATGGTAGGTTTTGTCTCTGCCTTTGATTAACTGAAGCACAGCTATTGACTCAATTCACAGAGACCATCAAAAAGCCTCACAACAGAATACACCATCCCACACTGAGCTTCCTATGTATAAGATAGTGATAGTATCCACAAAAAAAAAAGTTTAAGGGGTCTAATATTAACCCTTGATACTGGTCCTTTGCTCTAGCTCTAGTCAGCTGGACCAAATAAAGTTAAGAAAGGATAATTTTAAAAGCATTTATGATGATTGTTTGCATTGAAGACAATTAGTGCAAGAAAAGCAGCAGGTTTTATCTTTGTGAGTGCTTACAAAGGAGTCTCTCAGGGTAGTATTGCTCATGGTCTTGTCCTGAACATATTTATGTGCGAGCACAGACAGGCAAAAGCACCCACGCTGTACTTTTAACTGTTAGGTTATCAAATACATTGGTAGAGAGACTATGTACTGCTCTGGTCTGACTCTGAAAACAGCTCAGAGCTGATGGGATTCTTCATCAGTCACCCCATCATGGTTGCTGCATGGGAGGAGGATTTGAGAGAGCTGATCTGCCCTGTCACTCTGGGGCTATGGGTAGACACACAGATTTTTTAAAGCCTTCCTTTGGTCCACCTGGCATCGATCAATGGAAGTGACCAACCCACCCACAGAACAGATGACTGCCAGCAGACAAGTGGTTTAGGTTGTTTTATTGCTGAACTTTCGTACTGTGGCAGAAAAAAAAGGGATGAGCATGAAACCAAAGCCTCAGACCTTGCAGCGGTGAGAGAATCAAAGACCTTAGAAATTCACATCTGGAAACAGTTGTGAAGCACACAAACTGGAACAGCAAGATAAAGTAAATATGAGATTATTCTTTGATAGGAAAACAACAGAGTTCAAGCAGCTATAACAAAATACTCCGGCACACAATGTAACAGCAAAATTTCTGCTAGTGTTATCAGGAGGCAAAGTCAGAGATTACAGGAAGACCACAAGCAAGATCGCTGTAATTGTCCTTGGGGATCTCCAGCGAGTCTCTGAAGGCTCTGCACCTTTGAGGTCATATCTCTATCTGAATGTAGAGGTGCCTTATTTTGTCTTTTACATCAGTGAATATGATTAAACTCCTGCTGTTGTGCTAAATTTCAAAGATTGTAAAAAGTCAGGGGAATTAAAAAGGTCACTGCAGTATTTCATTTCAATAGCAAATCTGTGGAATAATGTTGTACAAGTACATAGGAAACTGCTTTGAAAAGAGAACTTGTCAGTGACTTAGTTCTAGTGAAAAATAGCAGATGTTCAGAAAATGGAATTCTGCTTCCTACAGCTGTAATTAGAAATGGGCAGATAATTAGAAATGGACAGAATAGATATCTTTCAAACATAGAAGTGCAGAAAAGAGGTACAACTCCCAAATATTTGTGTGGCACATACATTTACAAATGGCAAATTTTACTTCCATGTAATATATGTTGACGATAAATCCTTTGTCTAGAAAGATATATTCCACATAGAGATACAGAAGACGAGATTTCTACATAAAACTGCGGAAAGCAGGTAAATGTTTCAAACCCATTTGTAAAAAAAAAACTACTGCATTTCTGAACTTTAAACAAAGCTCTTCTCATTCCTTGTCGATATATATTTTTCAAATAATCTCATATTTACTTGCTTTCAGTTTAGTCAGACGTATTTCTCCTTATGAAGTCATTGATCAAGATAATTTGTCCTGGTTTACAATCTGGCTAATCCTGGTAGACATGGAACTCTGCAAATAATATAACTTTCCATCAGGCACAGAAAAAATATGATCCCAACAGTGACCATGAAATCTGCGGACTTGTCTGAGGTCTGCAGGACAGAAGCCGTGATTGAAGAGGGTACACCGACATGGTGCCATATGAAAGCCTTCTGTCATATTTAAATTCAAGGAAATTTAGCAGCTTGAAATTAAAGGACCTGACTAAACTGGAACCAAGGAGGACAAGTCTCTTGAGTAAGTTTAAACCCGTACGTTTTCCGTGTTCTACATAAACAAAGACTCTATTAAACCTGATTAAGTTGCGAAGTTTGGCAGTGCCAGAACTAAACTTTCCCTTAGCAACCCAAGGATACTACTGCAGGAAAAGCCTTGCTTGGATTTTTATTCAATCTTTTTCAGAACAGCTATATCACCAGGGGAATTTTGCTGTTAACTTTTAAAAGTCTACAGTGTGGTAAAAGGGCTGGGTTTTTTTGTTTTGAAAGGTTTACAGGTCAGCTCACTTGAATAACAGAAGCAAACACCTTACGTAAAGGCTGTCTTCTTGCTAGAATTCAGTCATCGATGCCTAAGTATGAGAAGGTTAGATTCTTCTGAAGAGATCTCCAGAATTTTTAGCAAGGGCAAAACATTTTTCTCTAGCAGGAGTCTCTGCTAATATTTACCAAGTGCATAAGTGAACATAGAATGATTATAATAAAAATTATTAGGCAATCTCAAGAACAAGAAATGCCTGTGTGGAAGACATACAAAAAAAGAGTATTTTACCAATTTTGTAAGTCGATATTTCTCTGATGTCTAAATTCATGAAAGAATTAATTTTCTTTTACAGGACAGAAAAATATTTCGGGCTCTTCCAGCAAACTGGACAATAGAGAATTCTAAGAAGAATGCTTAGCAGGCTGTTTTGTTGAATAGGCATCAAGCACAGAAAAAATGCAACCTTGTTATCATTTCTACACATCACCTATACACTTTGATGACAATGGACACAGAACTGATGTTATCAGACCTTGAGGAATAAATTAATGCTACGGAATACACACTGGTACAAAACAAAAGGGAAAGTAAATTAATCTTCTAACATCATGAGAGGTGAAGCAGAATCCTTAAAATACGAGGAGATCTAAGCCCTTGCTCTTTTTTTCTACCAAACCAAACCTGAATGCTTTTTCAGGTTACATTTCTGTCACCTTCTCCACTTTGCTGGCCCAGAGCTAGCTCTGGTGTACGAGGGGGTATATGCAATACAGAGAGCCTGCTTTCACCGGCAAGGAAATTAGCCCTCTATCATTTGAAAACTAAATTTTCCTCTTGCTTTTTACCTGTCCCAGCACAGATATCCAAGTGCCGCTTGCTGTGGCATTATTGTCTACCAGGTTTAGCTAACTATTTTTGTGGCACTTCCTGACATTTGGGAGAAAGTGTCCTTGAGAGCACCAGTGTGTTTTGGCTGGGCAGTATACACAGATGCATACAGACAGGTGTAATTTTGCTCTGCCCATGCTCCCCGGTGGCTGGATGCCAGCCAGCTCTCGTCAGGATGCTGTGCAGTCGCCTCGCTGCAGTGCGCAGCCCCAGCAGCTCACGCTGCCTCCGTCAGCCCGCGCCGACTGGCAGCTCTTGGCGCGGGTTATCCAAAAGCCTCGAGGCGCATCACAGAGGTGCGCGCACTCTGTTTTACCAAGCCCAAAGCTCAGCAAGGTGCAGGGTTTGTTTTCCACCGCGCTGAGCCAAGCTACACCACCCGAGCTACCTCCCCATGAGCTGGGTCCCTGCAGCAAGCGGGCAGTGGCACTGGATCTCCCCGCATGGATCCCCGTGCTGCTTCTGCAAACGGCTCCGCACCCACGCACCCTTCGACGGGATCGATGCAAATGCTGAGCTGCCTTCCTGGCAGTATTTGTAATGTTGAGACACAGCACTTCTACTCTTCTTCTGCTGTCACTTACCTATGCAGTGATCTCAGGGCAACACAAAATGCAGCCGGGGAACCTGTCGTGGCAGGGGGCTGTTACCTGTCCCTTGCCAAATTCCGTCACACAAAGCTATACCTGGAAGACTCCCTTAGCCTCACTAAGCTAACTAATATGTCAGTCAGCAAGCTTTCCCACCTTGCTAGTCATCTACATCTTTGAAGCCCCTTAGCAGAGTAAATCTCTTCAACAAAAATATTAGTTTACTGAATTTTGAGACACTTTACTGTCAAGTTGCTTTCCAATCAAGACCTGGCCATTTACTCATCATTTTCTTACATAATTTTAATACCATAATGAGGCTCCTTGATAAGTTCATGGAATGGGCTTCACTGAGTCTTTTGAAACACTAAATAAACTTAGTAGGATCCAACATCAAACCCTTACAACTATGATAAAAAGCATGTTAAGTTCAGATTTGTGAAAGCTATTGAGAAAATCAAGGGAAAAATCAATGCTAAAATCTTGCTTTTATGTGTTTTACTGGTAATTGGGTCATTAGAAGTAGTAGCAGAAGAATTAAGAATTGCACATGATTATTCTGCGTAGACAGCAATATCTAAGACTTGAAATAACATCTTCACCTTGAACTTCATGAAGACTGTTGAAATGCTGAAGTATGTTGTTGGAGGACTGCAAAGTTAAAAACTGAGGTCAGAAAGTAAATTTCCAAAGGATCAAGAAAATTCTGTATTAATACTAAGTTTATTACATGAATCCTCACACTTCTGAATTCAACATAACTTTCTGCAAGTATTCTTCAAGTTAAGCCTACAATATAGGAGTTTCTGAGAACATTTCTAGCATCAACTCCGAAGATGATTTGTGGAAAGCCTAGGAAAGGAAATAAACACAGACAAAGCAAACTATACCAAATGTGCAAGCAGGATTGTTTGGCAATCTTCCATTTCTAAAAATAATCAACTAATGAGGGCTTTCATATCTCAGATTTCACTGTCAATATCGTAAGGTACCTTTAGAAAAGATAACACTCTCAATTTATTGAGTATATACTTCAGAGGACATGGAAGGAATAATTTCTGGAAGACACCTATTTCACCTGGAATTTTTTCCTCAAGCCATTCTTTCCCAAATTTTCATAGAAAAGGTCATTGAAACCATTGCTACTGAATACTTTTAAGTAATCTGAGAATAATTAAGATCTTTCTATTGCTGTGATTAGTTCTATGTAATTCCTCACTGAACAATTTACTGTCAACTCTGGTAGTTATCCTTAACAAGGAAATTCACCATTGGCCAGAAAGGCCACATAAAGTCTACACTTCTCTCTCTACAGCAGCTGCAAAGCCTTGAGTAGGTTACACAGTGTGAATTTTAACAGCAGTAAACTGAGACCTGGAGCACATTAATTTTCCAATAATCCCTGCAGAGCACGTGTGTGTATCTCTGCTTCCCAATGAGCTACTAATCTTCTCTGTTTCCCAATGGGCCACTAATCTGAGGAGCAGATAAACATCTTGCCCGAGGCCAAGAAGCAAACCAGTGGCAGAAATGGTGAAAGCACCTGGAGAATTTTGTTTCACAGACCTGTGTTTTAACACCGAGGCCACCTTCCACCTTCTTATTTCAACAGTAGTGAAGAACTGCTCAGATCTAATTTGAGATAGGGTAAGACTGTAAGAGCATGACCATGTTAAGAATCTGTTTTCTTTGTTATACTGCAGTTTCAGGGGCTTCCTACTCCAGTGGTTTACACTTTAGAAAGGTAACCAGTACAAAATTAAACCTTTTAAGCTGATTAAAATATTGCTGTTTCCTGGGTGTTAGCAAAGAATGTTTTGTTGTTTCAAAAATTACATACATTTCAGCATAGTTGCATGAAAATGGAAAAACCTTGCTCCCACACTGATTGACTCAGCATCTTGTTAATCATTGCAATGTGTATCATTAATTCATTATTCAGCTATAACAATGTGATATGTTTTTCCTACGACAGCTTAAAATACATAGTAAGCATGTGAGTACTTAGTGCGATAAAGTATGTTCAGTCTATAATATTTTATCATGATAAAGAAAGCTCTAAACCAACATTATTTGACACATAAGATGTGGCAAAAAGTTGAGACACAACAGCCACCATTATAAATATTTATAGTCATACCTAAAGTCTTATCTAAAGTTCATCCTGTTAAAGGACATGTTTTATGTTGTACAATTCCTCTTAGAATATCAATCTAATAAGCACCAAATGAGGCTGAAGACAATGCTGTTATAAAAAATGGAGAAAAATGATTAAAATGTGATAATTATACTGACAGTTTATATGCTCAATCTAATCAACCAAGCTTCCAATTTGTCATAATGTACACTCACTCATACATTATTGCTTAATTATAGCAACATTTCTATTTCGAAAGGCTGTCAATCATGCAAATGCCCATCATTTTTCTCTATTTGCATTTAAAAGATACATTTTTAGTTCAGATCCAAAGCCCACTGTGAACCTGAATTAACCCTAGCTCTTTCTTTTGTTCGCCATGCTCATCCCTGTTTATTCCATGTTTGCTGCCTGTGGTAGTTTATGCTGTGTGATTTGCAGCCTTACAGTTTATCTGGTGTTGAAGAGATTTTTGAATCTCATCTCTGTTCCTGAACTGTCTCGACTAGTCTTGGTGATGAACGGGTTCTGTGGAACTGCAGACCTGAGCTTGAACTATTCAGGTTTGATGTGAATAAAATTACCAGACTATCTTTTCTTCTGTTCTGGATTTTTCTTATTAGTCCTGCAGGAATGGGAAGAGAACAGAGAACCTCGCCTTGCTTGTATGGGTAGCCCTGCTAAAACCAGTGGGACTAGTTGTGTGCTGTAAGATCTGAAAAGGTGTGAATAGACATCTTTAAGAAACACACCCAAAATATGCATTCTGACACACATCACACTCCGCATTGTTCTTCATCTGTTTCTTTCAGTTTAAACATTTTAGTTATGTATCTTCAAGAGCTTCTGCTCTCTTCTGTCTCTCATCTTGTCCAACTTTCTGCTCTACAGCATAGAGTGGAAGAGAAAATCTGACACTTCATGAGAGCATGGAGCAACGCAGCAAGAGAAATGCTTAACAGACGTGTCACTGGTGGTAACAAAGGGAAAACTTAAGGAACCTGGCAGAATTGCTAAACTACATTGGGAGTGCTAAGGCAGCAAGGGACTCTGTGCAGTGCTATCAGCAGGCAATCTTTCCGTAGTAACCGAGAGGGAGTGTTCTGACACGACATTGCCTCCACACAGAGGGTTAAACACACTGTCTCAACATTCCCCAGTCTCCTTAACTACATCTCAGCATCTCAAACAGTGTATGTACTCAGCGTACAAGGGACTAAGCATGTAAGTTCTGCCATTCTACAGTGACGATCTTCTAAACACATACCACTTGTGGCAGCTTCTGCAGAACCTTTTTAGCCAGCCTGGGAGACAGACCTTCAGAACGAAGGTCATGCAGGGAGAAAGCAACCACTTGCATTACTCAGTACTAAGACATTGACAAGATATGATTTCTGGTAGAATTTATTTTTGTTTCAATTCAAATGATGGTTTCTCCACATACCCCCTTTGTTTCAAACTGAACAACAGTATCTCAGCCTAAACTTCAGTCTGATCAGTACAGGTCTTGTGTGAGGCTGCAGGTACCTAATGTACTAGCTGGAGAAGAACAGCGTGCTTCACCAAGTAAGTTGACTACATAGAGCTGAGAAATCTCACCCCAGCAGGGATCGCTTCCCTGTTCTAAGCAGGCAAGTCTCTGGCATCACATACCATAACTGTGCTTTACTTGCTGCTTCCCTTGCCAGTTTACAGGAATCAAGAGCTTTCCAAGAGCCTGCTGCCACCAAGAAATACCTGGAAACTCAGTCTCTGGCTAGCTATTAGTTGTCCCACTCCACAGACTGGACCAAGCAGCTGTATAGACATATGAGAGGTGTGGAGACCTGTGCATGTTTGTGATTGATAGTTAAGCTAAGTAATGCAGTATGCAGCAATTATTTTTTTTTTTTGCTTTTATACATTCTATGATGCTATTTTATCTTTGAAAATCTAACAACTTCTTACACATTTTGTATGCAGTACACAAACATATTCTATTTGAGCTTTAGATTGTAAACAAACAAACAGAGTAATTCAAAATAGCAGTTCAGGGCAGCAAGGGAATTAAAAGAAAAAACATAGCATTTCACTATGAAAAATGTCAAGTTATTCTTTGAATGTTGGCTCAGGAAAATCTCAATACATTTCTGGTAAATGAGGCATGAAACATATTCTTAAAAATATGGTGTCCAGGAGATAGTACTACCCAATATTTTATCCTAATGGCAATATATAGTACTTAAAAAAGCTTGAACTTTAAATCAAACACTTTGGGGAGGACATGGCTAATCTATTAGTTTTTCAATTATAACTTAGTATCAACATGAAGATGAGACAGTAAACCGTTTCTGGGAGCTTACTCAGTTAAAGTCTGTTACAACACTGGAATGTGGTTTATTCTCTAATTAGCATGCAGCCAATGCAAATGATCTTCCTATATCACCTCTACTTCTCAAAAACTTCATATTCCTTGACTGGAGTCATTAATGTCTTGTTGGGTGAAGATAACCCCTGATGTACATAACCGTAAAGGATTCACAATCTTTGATTCAGTACAATTATTTGGGTGGCAAAACTGTAATATTTGTCATGCTTACAGAAATTACAGCAGAAAAATAATAAAAAAAAGAGAACACCACAGCATCCCTTTGAAAGACAGAATATTTTTTTCTACATAAACAATGTGGCAGAAGCCCATTTTGTTCATGATTATGATTTATTCTGAAAATAAAAATTTACCTTCCCTATTTGCCATTTCTTCTTATTTTAAAAGATATCTACAATACATTCCTGCTGGGACAAGTTGTTGCCTAAGTTTTCACCCATCTCAAACAAAACCAAATACAAGACACTTTTTTGTAGAGATCGATGTCAAAATACACATATATCACACACATACCTATATAGAGCACAGCTGCACTAATGCTTATCATTCTTTAAGTCCTTCCTTTTCTTCACCTCTTATAAAATAGCCTCAAAACTCTGCTCAGATAACAGCAAGCGTTGCAGTAGTAGGCTGCAACAAGGCTTTACAACTGGCCAGATTCTCCTGTCCATGCTGGATCTCCTTCCTCCAGAGACCAAACCACCCTGCTCCTCCTCCTCCATCCAAGCCCCCCTCCCACAATCCTCAGGGCTATTTAACTACTTAGCAGAACGAGCTACAGCTGCACATCATCCATGTCAATCAACCCACTGCCTTCGAGGCAAGGCCACAGCTGCATGTTATCAATGCTCATCAACCCACTGCCTTCACTCCTCTACAAGCAAGTTACTATAAGTTCACCATTTATAGCAGCAGAAAGTTCTCATGGCAGATTTCTTACTTTTAGGAAGACTAAACCATATCCATTTGAAAAAAAAAAAAAAAAAGCCAAAAAAACTACCAGGACTTTTCTTCTGATTTTTACCAGATTTCTATGCAGGTTGTGAGGCAGAGAGAGTGACAAGTCTTTCCTAAACTGGCAGCTCAGCGTGTAGATGAAGGGTACAGTTCTTGTGTAGGTGAAACGGAGTTTCTGCAAAGATCGCCTCTGGAAAAGTCTTGTGTCATTTTTCTGGTCAATGTCCTTTACTTCCACTTGACAGAGCAAGCAGTTTTAGGAAGGACTCCAAATCTGGCAATTTTGCACTTGATTTCATGCTGACAGCTACAGTGTACCAACTGTTGAGGCTAGTTGGGTGTCAAGCATTTTTCCTGATTCTTCTGGTTATTCTGTATGATAGCTGAAAGGTGACTTCTGTTTGGCTTCACCACATGTTAAGACACAAGCAAACAATAATTCTTTCAGGAAAGGGGCCATAGCCTAAAATTGACAAGTAGGCTGAATTAATCAGTTTTTAATTAATAATTCTGTTGGGAAATACCTTGCTAGAGTCTTTGATAGGTCTGCCATCCTGTCTTTGCACGTAGTTTCTCTCTTGCTCATCCTTTGCAGTCTCTCCTGAGAATTTTTTCCATGTCTAAAATACAGGTATGCAAAGGTGTGCGGTATGGAAGCCTGCTACACTACAAGCTCTCTGAACGAGGACCTGCAGCCACTTGGCTACTGGCAGCCACACACTTTTTGCCTGCCTGTCATAGCACATGCCATCACCCTGCTTACCTCCTCTTTTACAGCCCCTAAAATAAAAACACTTATTTGCAAAGTTTTCCAAACTTTGCTTCTCAAATGAAGGAAAACTTTCAACTGAATTTAAGGGCTTTTTACCGGTAGATAGTCACTATGTAGAAGAGTCATTCGTACCAAGTGACACAGCTTCAGCACCCTGCGAAAGCAGCCAGAAGACATTCCTGGTGTCCCACCATGGTCGTTGCTCAGGACTGACAGCAAATGGCTCCGGCACACACCTCGGAGCTTTAATACGACGCCCAAGCACCTGAGGCCTCTCTCTGTGCTATGCCTCTGTCCTAACACGTTGCAACAGTAGCTTCAGAAAACCTGCCTCCTGTGTTCGAAACAGCCAAAGTCTTTTGATATCAGGGACAAAAAATTCACAGGGGTTCCTTTTCTCTGGGTGTTCATTAAATCATTAGACCATCTCAACACTTGTATCAATGTTTTATGAGGTAGCTCCTGGGTTCCTTCTCTAGTCCTTTTTCTGAGCAGGGTTGAAGCATGAGCTTTTCCAACCTAACTTTTTTTACCAGAAACATTCACAAAACAGGCCTCCCTTGCTGTAAAATAATAGTCTGCTCAGATCACTGAACAGCCTCCCTGATGTCCTAGGCAGCCCTAAAACCTACATTTTGCTGTAGTCTTTGGGAAATAAGCTATCACGTTTTACTTCAAAACTAATGGAACAATGTCAGGGCCAAATCTTGCTCTTAAAAGGCCAACATAATCTATTTCATAAGGCTACGGCAAATTACTGAAATAAGATGATTTAGTAATATTTGACAGAGAAACTCGCCCAGGACCTAACTCAAGGGACTGTCATCTGCCCACGACTTTCATTAGAGCTACTTTAGCTGGCAAAGAATAATCGGGAGTATATTTACCTTACATATCCTTTGAATAGATGGCTTCCAGCATAATCTTTGAAGTAGCATAATATAAGGCTTATGCACACTGGACATGATAGGAAGCAAGCAAAAGACTCTTTTTACTTATAACCATGTAATAGGTGTATGAATTTCAGAAGAAAAACCAGTCATTGCAAAGTAGTAAAACGAACATAATATCTGAATTAGAGAAAAATATATAAGATTCCTTTTCCCTTGGAAATTTCTCCAAAGAAGAACTCCACTCTGCTGGTGAGGACCCACCACAGTAATATCCAGCAAAGTCCAAACGAAAAATTATCAGCGGAGAACATAAGGAAGTGGTCCTAAGGACACACACGTGACCTTGAATCTGCCCGTGGCTTGTAACATACAGCTGCTACGTGTGATTCTTGTTGAGAGAGGAAACGGAGGTGTGCGCCGTCCCGAGGGAATATGTGTGCTGTTTATATATGGTGCTGAAAGGCAAGAGGGTGAAGTACAGCTTGTAGAGTGCTGGGGAGGATATGAAATGATTGAAGATGTGTGTCCTCATGTGTGTAATAGCCTCGGTTGGGTTGAGGGGCTGGGTGGGGGGAGGGAAGGAATTAAAGAATAGGCAGGCATTCCTAATGGGTTCTCTATTTTCTCTTCAACAATCAACAGCGCTAGAAAAGCTCCATCCTCTCCATTGTGTTTTGATGTATTTTTCTTTGTTATTCAGGTTTGCAGGCTCTTCTTTTTTGTTACAGGTGTGGAAGAAGATACAGAAAGTCCTGTCTCGTGAAAATCAGATAGCTGCTACACATACCATGAAATAATTTTACATTGAATTTGAGTTGGCTATATAGCAATTTATCTGTTAAGGGTTCTATCGCTCTTTAGGTCAGTGGCAATTTCTTGAAAACTGCTGTGTGAGTTGCTATTAATAAGTAACAGTGAGTTGAAAACAACTGATGCTTAATGCTTACTCTTCTATGTCTTGAGAAAAAGTGGGGATTTTGCAGCTGTTACAAGACTGACATCTTTCAGTAACTGCTGTTCCCTACCTACCCCTTTGTATTTATTCTGTGAATGTGTTCTCCTTTGGGAATGGGAATGACCAGACAAAATATTCTCAAGACCAGGTGTGAAGTTTGGTTGGTCTAGTGTACTCTATGCCATTTCCGTGCCACCTGAGCAACTTTTGTGCAAATGGCACCTTTTCCAAGAGACTGGCTATTTAAGTCAATGAAGTCATGGAGGATACGGGTATACTTCCATGGCCAAGGAGAAGAAATGAAGAACTGTAGAATGTGTCTGGGTGTAGTGAAGACAAGATTTGGCCAAAGGACTCTGAGATAATGGCAAAGTAGAAATAAAACTTACCGATAAATAGTTGGAAAATCTACTGCAATTACTGCCCTGTGAATCCAAAAGTATTTGACTTAATACTAATGATCTTGATACTGGTACTGAACCATAACTAATGTTACAAATTTGCAAAAATTAAAAGAACATTGCCTAAAATATCAATGTGTCCTAACACCAAGGTCATTCTGAAACGATATGGCTCTTGCCTAGCTACTCAGACAATCCAGGAAGGCTCATTTCCTAGCAGCCTCCACCAAACTAAC